>NW_026125193.1:0-177564 GCF_943737965.1 Phodopus roborovskii | reverse complement strand
TACAGAGAGGCTCAGTAACATTTCCAAAGACCAAACACAGAGTAAGCATCATAGATGAGTAGTAAACAAGCTAACAATCTTCAACTCTAATATATTTATATTTAGTCTGTACTATTTTCTTTATTTGCAGAGATGATTTGACTATTTTTAGCCCTTGCATTCATATAAATTTATAATCTTGAATGAATTATAAATTCTTACATGTATAATTTATAATCAATGTACCAAATGCCCAGAATAATACTTTGTGAATTTTGCTTTCGTTCTAGTAAACATGTACCATGGTTCAGGAATAATCAAATACCCAAATATTCCCACTGTAAAACTCAAACTAGAAAATATCACTGGTTTAGGTGGGAGAAGTAAAGACCATAAAGCCCCTTATTACTTAATTAGCTTCAATTCTGTTGTCACATGAGTTTGAACACTGTTCTAGCTTTATTCTTGTTGCTATGAAAATAAGTTCCCTAAAGTCAAGCAGCCTGTCTGAGAATGCTGGATTTAGTGTACAACTCAGATTACAGTCCATCAAACTGCACCAAGGTGGCAGGAACTGGAGCAGCGTCTCACCCCCACTCCTATAGTCAAGAAGAGAGGGTATAAAGCACTACTCTACTGGTCATCTCCACTCTTAAAGGGTCCAGGACATGAGTAGGGTCTTCCCACCTAATTAACGAAGCAAGATAATCTCTTACAGACAAGTCCTCAGATGAAGTTATTCCAGACATCTATCATTGATACACTCTTTCAGTTGATTCAGGATGGCAACAAGTTGACAATTAAAACTTATTATCACAGAAGTCAAACTCATTACTTAGACTACTTTTAAAATGTTGAGGCTGTAACATGTGCTTCTGCTGTTCATTAAATGAAACAAGGTCTTAGAAGTTCAGTAGTATAAAACAAGCTATCATATTAGTAGATGATCTTCCTATCATTTGCTCTACAGACCCCACACACACACATTGAAAAGAAATTTATGAAGTTGAAACCTAAAAACAAAAGGCAGCGTTTTTTTATTTTTGTGTCTGCACCCTGACTCACTAACCTTCCTCTGGTAAGTAATTGGTTCTTTATCCATCACTGTTTCAGGTAGTTTTTACTTGCTAATCTCTGTTAGAATTGATGAAATGAAATTACAGTTAATTAGCAAACAATAAAAATTAATGCTTCTAGGACATGGCAGAACATGAATTGACTTGATTTTAGGCCTCCTTCCAAACCCAATCTTTTATTTAATCCATATTCAAATTCTAAGCTTTGCTATTTAAGACATATTTTAGAGATATAGTTTATTCTTTATATTTTTGGTTGTGGAGTCTAGCCTTTAAGGCTGTAGCCATCTTTCCAACCCAAGACATAGTTTATTCTTAATCTATAAATATTACCAAATAAGTAATTTTTGTTTCATTCCTTCATTTGTAAACTGGTTAGATTATTCCCCCACTCTCAAAGTAACAACTTGTGGTTTTTCTGTTGAGATTAGTTAAAAAGTGTTATAAATTGCCAAATATTTTTTTCTAGCACCTGGTATACAGTAGATATTTCCATGAATGCATAAGCGCTTGAAAGCACTTAAAAATGAACTAAATAGGATTATTCTCTTAAAATCTTTCGTGCTCAGCACTCCCAAATTTCATCATGAACAGGATTACCAAGTAATAATTTTAAGAAAAAAAACAAGTAAAATGAAATATTTCATTCCCCTACTTCAGAATAAAATGCAGCATTAGCTGAACTTTAAATGAATTCCTCAGGACAAATCAGTGCAGAAGCACTAATATGATGGAGATAGTACAGTATCTTTTAAAATAATTTATCTTTATTTTGAACATGGGTTTTTGCATGCATGTATATATGTGCCCCACACATATACCTGAACCATGGAGGCCAGAAAATGGCACCCAATTCTCTGAAATGAGAGTTATTGATGATTGAGAGATATTGTGTAAGTGCTGGGCATCAAACTTGAGTCCTCTGAAGAAGCAGCCAGTTCTCTTAACCACTAAAGCATCTCTATATCTTCCTGTAGTATCTTTTATTTAAAGGATCTAAACCCCTCAATCTCTAACCATAATATTGTCTATAATTAACTATTAATGCTTAAATATAATTATTCTTGTCCAATAATTTTCCTACTTTTATTTTCTAAACTCTTCAAAATTATGTGTGTGTTCTTTATGCTAGTGTTCAGGCATCTGACTGGCAAGCCCTTGGGGTCCTGACAAGATACATCCTCAGCTGCAGCCAGTAAGAGCACCTCCTTTGTAATTCACTGTGATCCCTTTCAAGCCGGGCCTTACCCTCCTCTCATTTCTTTCATTTTCTCTCTCTGCCTGTCTGTCTGCACCTCCACCCCTGCATCTTTCTTCTCTTCTGCTACTCTGGTCTCCAGAGGTAGGTCTCCCACCTCCCCTCCCCCCTTTTCTCATTCCCTTTCTCTTAATAGAAAACCCCTCCACATGAGCTCTGTTACATGGTGTTTTTCTCTCTTGTGCTGCTTTTTAAATTATAACACCTTAGATCTGTGTCTTTTGTACGGCTCAATGCCATAGGACATGAACTTTAATGGCCCTAAATTTCTAAAGTCATGGTTCAGAAAATTATGGAGGCAAAGCCCTGCATACGAATCACTGCAACATGAACTTTGGGTGTGGAACTTGCTATTCCACTCTTTTGAAAACTTTATTGTTTTATAGGAGGGATTTGAGGTTAAAAATTTCTGAAAATTCATACTTATGCTACCTGTGGATATCTTGACCCACAGATTAGAACGTTATGGAAACTATTATTTCACTCTTCACCTGTTGTCTCATTGTATTATTTAATCTTCAGTATTAGAATGAGCATGACAGCTGTTTGCATCTCACTATGAAATTTGTATGAATCCATAAACCATAGATGAGCCTGTAGGTAGGCTGGAAGAAGACACCTCCATTCCAAAAGTGACATTATCCACCTACACACGGCTGCTAGCCCTTCACTCAGCTCTATCACGGATACTATGGAAGCCACACACAGACCTCTTCTATGTGGCAAAACATACTGCCTGACCTGGAAGAAGCATAGCTCAATTGTATAGAGTACTATATTCCCCCTTTCATAATTATTTTTCCCTTTGTCAGATTGATGCTAGGGTCTTTGTGACAATTAGGGAATGTATTATTCAATTTCTGGAAGCCAGTGAGAAAGTGGATTCAGATGAAGGATATTTTCTTCTTAGGCCATATCTATTTCATACAGCTATATCAATTGCTGAAATGATTGTATTATATGATCAAGATATTCTTTCATCCTTAAATATCATAGAATGGTTAAGATCAATAAAACAAGTGACAGTTCATGCTGATAAGTATGTGAATAAAGGGAAAATTTACCCACTGCCGATGGGAGTGAAAACTTGTAGAGCCACTGTGGAAATCATTGTGATGGTTCCAAAGGGAAGATGGGACTTGACCTATCCCAATATCCACTCTTGGGCATATACCCAAAAGATCTTTCATCTTACCACAAAGACACTTGTTCATTGCTTCCCTCTTCATAATAGCCAGAAAATGGAAACTATCTAGATGTCCCTCAACAGAAGAGTGGACAAAGAAAATGTGACATTTACACAATGGAGTGGTACTCAGCTGTTCAAGAAAGAAAAAGGGAAAGGAAAGGGAAGGAAGGAAGGAAGGAAGGAAGGGAGGAAGGAAGGAAAAAAAAATCATACAGTATCCAGGTCTGTATGGTAGAGAGGATGGGGAAGCAAGGAAGATTAGAGAGAGGATAAACCATAATCAGTATATATTATATTTGAAAAAATATATTTTCAATAAAAGAAAAATAAGCATAAGGAATTATAGAAAATGAAGACTTTTGCTACTGTCTTTTCTTAGCATGTAAATATCAGATTATAATATCTTGATAGTGAGCCATATTGTGTGACTTTAAAAACTGCTATTTGAGCTGCTGACTTTACTTTCACAAAAATCATTTAATGAAGTTTGGCTCAAGACAAGAGCAGAATTTCCAATGATTTCTGAAACAGCTTTCAACATACTTCTGCCACTTTATACTTTATAATTTTATGTCATGTGACATTCTCACAATTACTGATTATAAAGTCAAATACCGATTAACTCTGAAAAGCATTCAAGATACTCCATGTCCTACAGTCACAGGTATTCAGCCAAGATTAAATTCTTGGTTTAACAACAGATAACACATCTCTCTCATTAGTGTACAAAGTTTCTATCATCTATAAGAAATTATAAAATTATATTAAAGAATTATTTTAAAAATAATTTCTTTAGAATTTATTATCAAAAATACGAAGGGGAAAAAAGTTGTTAAAACCGATACTAACATTTGAAGATGAAGACTTCAGGATACTTCATCTGTAATTTCCTGGCTACAGGGTTCCATCACTTATCTCATACCCATTTTATCTCAAATAATTGGAAAATGCGTGACACATTGCTTTCCAGACACTTTCATATGTGTTACCAACTGCAAAAACTGTAAGAACTCTGCTTGTGGATACTTCCATTGACAGTAAACAGGTATCCTACTCCATACAAGTAGGTTAAGTGTCAAAAAGGTCTATGATTCACATGGTCACCCTTATGGAAGAGAAACTGAGATTATTTAACCCCAGATTTCCTCACTGCAGGGCTGACTTCCTTCTCCGTTTTCTAACTCCTGAATGTGCCACGCGGAAAGATGTGTGAGCTTCCCCTTTCTCAAATGTGTGATTCTATTGCATTTTTCTTCCAGCAAATGTTTTCATAGCTGTGTCCACTTAAATGTTAACATTTAGACCACAATTAACTTCCATTTTCCTCCTTTGCCTCACAACATGGCACGTGGGCAAATGTTCAAGGGGTTTTAGTTGGGTACTTGGAACAGTGATGTACATCAGTGACTTAGTGGAGAAAGAATTAAAAATAAAAACCTTGGGCCAAACAAGATGAGTTTAGTCATGTTTAGTCATTGTTTTAGAAAGTCATCATTTTAAAAGCAGGAATTGTGGCCTCTTAATAGAAAAACAAAATGAGAATTTTGATTTTAATTATAGACTTCTGAGAGTTCACCCTTTATGTAAAACCAATGGGAAGCAGCTTTTTATAGGCACCAATTTATTCACTCCTTTTAGCACTTCAAACTGAACAGTCACTTTCACAATTATTTATTATTAAAGGAAGCTCACTTGTGAGCCACTGCAATAATAAATAAGGGCAAGTGTCAATTGAATTGAAAGTTACAGAACAATCTAAACCCCCTGGGTTTGAAGTTCAAGGGCTCTAACTTACTGTGAATAGGAGCATCACGTGACTCCAGGGAATAAAACCAAAGTAAACAAATGGGTCACCAAGGTGTTAAGAACAGAGGTGATTTCATTTGTCTCTACCCGACACTTGGCACTGAAAGTTCCTTCCCAGTTCTGAAAATTACCATGTGACCTTTTCAGAGGTGGGCTTTCCTTTGGGCCCTGGCTTTACAAAAGCAACAACAACAAGTGAAAATTGATCTGTAGAAATTCAGAGATGCCTAGAATGTTAACAGACTAAGATCTGGATTGCTTAAAGAGAACAATAATACTGTAGAAATTGAGGGATGCATTCACCCTCAGATGTGAATGCTTCTGGCAATGGAGGAACTGTCAGCCTCCAGGCCTAATTTTACTGTGAATTATTTTTCCATTTTCCTGTGGTTAACAGTTGAAGAGAGTTAATAGGTTAGGGATGGGGCTTGTGTATAAGTCCCTCCCAGCACTGGGACCCTGGCCCAGATCTCTACAGATCATATGCATACTACCACAGTCCCTGTGAGTTTGTATGTGAGTCAATCCTGTTGTGTCTAGGTCTTGGTTCCCATTCTTTTTGGAACTTATGTTTCTGCCATAGGATTTTGAAAAGAAAAACAGAGAGAAGAGGAGAGGAGAGAAGGGAGGGGAGGATATGTTCCATCAAGTATCTCTTACCCTCCAAGGTCCTTTTGTGCACCAGGAATACATCTTGGTTCCACTGTATGAGGTCCCTTAGGGACTGCTCAGTCCTTCCAGCTAAGACCCATATTCAGGGGGGCTTAGTCAATCCCGTGCTGGATTCTCGGCTATCAGTCTGGGTTGGGGGGGCTGGCCAGCTCCTCCTTGTTCAGGTCAGCTGTCTCTATGTGTTTCTGCAAACCGGTCTTGTCCTCTCTCTCTACATCTGGATTCCATTTCGACTCAGTGCTTACTTATGGGTGCTTGCTTCCGTCTCCAACAGGTAGCCATTCCACAGTTGCTCAAATTGTTAGTTGGCAGCAGTCTTGTAGTCTTCAAACCAATAATGGCTCCCTCTTTTATGTTTGTTCTCTCTCTCTCTTTCTCTCACTCTCTCTCTCTCTTCTGTCTTCTATTCCTACCCTGACTCACTCTTCCTAGTCGCATGTACTTTCCTCTCCTCCCTTTCTCTTTCTCCTTAACCTAGAGACAGGAGAGAAGTCCCTAGTCCCCTACTTGAAATGACTTGACAGATTTGCATGACCCCACCTGGATGGCATTGCCCTACATGTGGAGTTGGGGTGGGGGGATGGGAGGGGAGGGTGGTAGGTGTGCATGTGAAGGGGCAGAGAGAGTAAGATGGAGGAAGAGAGGGAGAAAAGGAGGGAGGGAGAGGGAACTGGGATGGACATGTAAATTAAAAAATAAATAAATTATATATATATATATATATATATATATATATATATAGTATCTCTTACATTATGACACAATTGTCAAGGTCAAAGGACAACTGTCAGAGTCATCTCACTCCTTCCACTATGCAGGCCCAAGGATCAAACTCAAGTTCTCAGGCTAGAAGGTGAGTACCTTTACCAACTAAGCCATTTCAATCTTTTAGAAATTCTTCAGCCTCGTTTCCTGTGAACCCAAACATAAAATAGTGCTATTTTTATTAACTGCTCCTTAGTATCCAATGAATGTCTCCCACTTATTTCCTACATAATTATATATATAAAAAACTATTTTATTAGTAACAGACATTGAAAATATTCTCTTTTGTGACAATAAAGAGAATAAGCATAAAATTGCCTACAATTACACTTGCTTTTGGAAAACAGTCAAATGTATGTTGTGTATTCATGGCATATGAACTGAAAATTCATATTACAATTTGTATTTTTATGCCTAAGATCTGATCACAAAGATACAGAAGCCAAGCCACACTCATTAGTTAGATATGCTATTAAATATTCTAGACCATCATCTCTCCCTGCTCATGTTAACATCAGGGCATTCTCTGGTACAAGATACTTTAATAAAAGTGTATATAAATCTATAATGATAGATGGTGATGACTGTATGCAGTGTATTACACTCATGTGTATACATGTGTTAGGAATGAGAAAAAAAATTAGGAAAGAAATTAAGAAGTACAAGCCTAAACAGTAGTTCTATTCTAGTTGACAGTATTCCAGAATATGAGTGACAAATGAAAGGGTCATTTATTAATAATCTTTCTTGAATTTACTTCCTCTTAGTAGTGGAAGAATAATACAGCAAGATTCATATATTAAAGAAAAGGTACAGAGTAAAAAAATCTTATACTATTCAATAAAGAGAGGGGGAAAAGAAATGTTCCTGCTATAATATAAAGTTGAACTGCTTATAGACTAGTCTAAACAACTTGCATACCAGAGTTCAAGCAGTTATTTAGTGAAAATTCCCTAATCAGACTTGGTGTAACTGGGGAAAGGCATGAATGAAATGTGTGTCTCAAATGGAAAGCCTTGGTCTACTCTAGAATAAAGCTGAAGGATCGTAACAGATGTAAACTTCATCACCAAACAAATATTATTGTTGCAAATACAGGAATTAAGGCACCCAAACACAATGTTTGCAGCTTCAAGTGCAGGCAGTTAGCCAAGGCAAAAATATTTACTAGTTGTGAAATCCCCTACTTAAAGTTAACAGCTCTGGTCTCCCATGATTTCCCTAGCACTGTTTCTCCAAGTAGTATTGGCACCACCTGGGAACTTAGAAATGCAGGTGACTGAGCCAGGAAATCTGGAGAAGGGTACTCCCTCCAGGTGGTTCCCAGGCACTGAAACATTCAGAAACATGAGCTTAGTGAAACTGTAGAAGAATTGGCAACAGTGGTTTTTATGTGTCGATTAGAACAAGAGTTAAAAACAGGGCAGGAAGCTCAGAGCAGGGACCCCAAAAGCAGGAGTTCCACAGTGACCTGTGTTCCCTGCCAGGAGTGCCACATGGGAGCTTTGGTTTCTTACCCTTGCTAAATGACCAACCTTTCATGGAGACTACACATAAAGATGAAAATGAAAACTTCATCCATTAATAATCCCTTCTAGTAAACAGTTTTGCAACTAGATCTATAGATTCTTACACTTAAAATGGGTTATATATATTCTGTAACTTCAGCTCTTTTCTAACATTTTAAAGAAATCTTTTATTTATACTCTCAAAACTATTTTTAATTGAAAATAGATTCTTCTCATACAATCCCAACCACAGTTACTCCTCCTCTCCCTCCATTCCTCCTAGCTTCCCTGAACCTCCCTCTTCTCCCAGATCTAATTCCCCTGTTTCCTCTTCAGAAAAGAGCAACCCTCCAAAAGATGACAGCCAGACACTACAAAACAAGATACACTTAAAAAAAAAAAAAAAAAAAAAAAAGGCCGAAAGCCCTCATATCGAGGCTGGACAAGGCAACCCAACAAGAGAGAAAGAGTCTCAAAAGAAGACAAAAGAGTCAGAGATATGCCCGATCTCACTGTTAGGAGTTTCATGAGAACACCAAACTCACAGTCATAGCATACTCAAGGGCCTGGTACACATTCCTACAGGCCCTGTGTTTGCCATTCCAGTCTCTGTGAGCCTGTGTGAGCACTCCTTGGTTGATTTGGTGGGCCACATTCTCCTAGTGTCCTACATCCCCTCTGACCCCTACAGCCTTTCCTCCCTCAATCCACACGGTTCCCCTATTTCTGAGGAGAGGACCTGATGGTGGCCTCCTATTTAGACCCTGTCACCATAATGTCTGGCTGTGGGTCTCTACACCAGCTTCCTTCTGGTTACTGGAGGGATGCCTCTCTGATGATAACTGGACAAGGCACTGATCTACAGGCATAGCAGCATATCATTAGTAACCATTTCATTGACTTTATTGTTAATGGTTTTTGTTTATTATTTGTTTATTTATTTTTGCCAGCCATGTTTGGTTCTACTCGAAATCTCTAGGCCACCTCCCATCCCTGGCCATCTGGACAGTGTAGACCATTGGTTTCCTCTTGTGAGACTGACCTCACTCCCAATGTTCTGTGCCACCATTGCCCCAGTACATCTGGCAGGGTTTGATGGCTGGGGTGGTGTTGAGGATTCTCTTCCCATAGCCAGCAGAGTACCTTTTCATGCCAAAGAGACTAGAATGCAAGGGGAAAGGCTCAGCTCTCTACATTCAATGAGCTCAGTGGAGGTTGTCATCAGCAACAGGGCACTGCTGCCACTTTTCAGAGAGTGATCATCTGCCCTTGAATAAGCCTGGGTTGTTGGGGGATCAACATGAAATCTCCTTGTCCAGCACCTTAACCAAACATAACCCAGGTCCCACCACTGGAAGCCTTGCCTGGCTACAAGAGATAGCCATCAGCTCAGACTCCACATCCTCCAATACTAGGCATCCTCATTAGGGTCACCTGTATAGATTCCAGGAAGTTACTGATACACTAGGTTTCACACCACCACCCCAAATGCCCCGAATTCCAGTTGTCTCCCCATGTAATCTCTCCCATCAACACCCCAACAGGATCCCTTCTGCCCCCATCCCCACCCACCCCAGTCCACTCTCCAAATATATTTCTCTTTCCCAAGGAAATAAATTCTTCTTCACTGTACCTTTCTCTTTTCTTAACTTCTCTGGGTCTGTGGACTTTATCTCGATAATCAGTCCTTCTCTTACATGATTTTAGAGTTACCAATTTGGGAGGTAAGGGGTGTTGACATGGCAGTAGTGATGGTCCATTAAAGGAAAACTAATTCCTTCCAGTCAGAGGATGAAATAGCTGTACCGGGCAAGAACATAACATTTCAGTTAAACTAGTCAATCACCCTACTAAGAAATCACCTCTCAGAAAGACAGGTTCACTTTAAGCCCTGCCAAAGAGATAGATGAAATAATTGCTATTTTAATAAGGTTATGTTCTTTTCCTTGCCAGAATTCCTGTACAGTAGCTTAAAGGACCTCCACATGAAGCTCCATAAATCTTTGCTTTTATAAATTATGTACACAAAAGATTATTTTTATTTTCTTCTGTCTTTGTCCTATGTGGTTTTCCCTAGTGTTTTAAATTTCACTCTTTATTTAAATCTTGCCTTCTGACATATGGCTGCCTAAAACACTATGGCTAAATTCCCTGCCAAGTTACCTCAAACCGGCCCAGCCATTTTGCACCTTCTCTTCTCAATACCCCTCCAGTAGAGGGCTGCTAGGTTTAAAGATCACTTGCCTGGGAGTTTTTCTTTTAAATCATAATAAAATTGTCTTCTGTCTTCCACTGTAATCTGTTCTTAAATTCTGTTAATAATGAAACTAAGAACCCAGAAAAGGAAACTGATTTCCCTTGTGTCATAGAAAAGTATTACAAATTGTGCTTTTTAGTTATATTTTTCAAAAGTTTTGTAGATCCTACTGAGAGTGTTCACAAAGACAAATTCAAGGTGATTATCATTCAGCAATAAATAAATGTGTAATTAAAAATTTTTATGCTAGGCTTACGAGACAAATAAAAGGTCCAGTGCCAGGTATGATATATTGTGGTGATTTGAATGAGAATGACACCCATACACTGATATATTTGAATATTTGGTTGCCTGTTGATAGTACTGTTTGGAAAAGAATAGGGGGGGTGGCCTGTTGTAAAATGGGTATCATTACAGTGATATTTGAATTTGCAAAAGCCCATGTCATTCCCTGTGTCTTTCTTTGCCTCATGGTTGTCTTTTTTTATTATTATTATTCTTTTTTTTTACATGTAGATCCAGTTCCCTCTCCCTTCCTCCATCCCTCCCTCCCTCGCTCCCTCCCTCCCTACCTTTTACCCTCTCTACCCTCTCACATGCACCCTAACCACCCTCCCTCCCATCCCCCTACCCCAATTCCATATGTAGGGAATGCCATCCAGTTGGGGTCATGTAGATCTGACAGGTCATGTGAAGTAGGGACTAGGGCTTCTCTCCTGTCTCTAGGTTAAGGAAGTTATCCCTCCATGGGGGATGTGTTCACAAAGTCCTTTTGTGTACCAGGGATACACCCTGGCTCTACTGTCTGAGGTCCCTAGACTGCTCAATCCTTCTGGCTGAGACCCATATTCAGGGGGGGCCTGAGTCAGTCCCATGCTGGCTTCCCAGCTATCAGTCTGGTGGCCCATTAGCTCCTCCTTGTTCAGTTAAGCTGTCTCTATGTGTTTCTGCAGCCTGGTCTTATCCTCTCAATCTGCATGTGGGTTCTAGTTCAACTCAGTGTTTATGTATGGGTGTTTGCTCCTGTTTCCAACAGATATTAGATGAGGGCTCCTGGGTAAGATAGTTGTTGATCTCAATATCCAGGAAGGCATTTATGGTAGCCTTTCCACGGTTGCTCAAATTGTTAGTTGGCGGGAGTCTTGTACTTCTCTAGACGTTTCTTTGTGTTCAATTTTATCTTCAAACCAATATTGGCTCCCTCTTTTATGTTCTCTCTCTCTCTCTCTCTCTCTCTCTCTCTCTCTCTCTCTCTCTCTCTCTCTCTCTCTCTCTCTCCCTGTCTTCTATTCTAACCAGGCTCAATCTTCCTGGTGGCACATGTTTTCCTCTCCTCCCCTCGCTTTCTCCTATTTCTCTCTCTATTCACTGACACCCACTTCCCCTGTGCTCTGGGGGACTTGTCCCTTCCCGGTACTGTGAGGGATTTTATATGAATTTCTTACAATACACCTTGTATCCTAATTCCTTTGGTGGTGTGAATTATAGGCTGTTGATCCTTTGCTCTAGGTCTAAAATCCATATATGAGTGAATACATACTATGTTCCTCTTTTTGTGACTGGGTTACCTCATTCAGGATGGTTTCTTCAAGTGCTATCAACTTGCCTGCTAATTTCAAGATACCATTATTTTTTTTCTGCAGAGTAGTATTCCATTGTGTAGATGTGCCACATCTTCACTAACCATTCTTCAATTAAGGGGCATCTAAGTTGCTTCCAGGTTCTTGCTATTACAAATAGTGCTGCTATGAACATAGTTGAACAGATGTCTTTGTTGCATGGATGTGGATCAATTGGGTATATGCCTAAGAGGGGCATTGCCAGGTCCTGTGGTAAATTAATTCATATTTTCCTGAGGAACCGCCATACTGATCTCCAAAATGGCTGTATGAGTTTGCACTCCCACCAGCAGTGGAGGAGTGTTCCACTTTCTCCACATACTCTCCAGCATGAGTCCTCATTGTTGTTTCTAATTTCAGCCATTCTGGCAGGAGTAAGATGGTATCTCAAAGTTGTTTTGATTTTGAATTCCCTATAGCTAAGGATGTTGAGCACTTTCTTAAGTGTCTTTCAGCCTTTTTGATTTCCTCTATTGAGAATTCTTTCTTCAGTTCTGTACCCCATATTTTAATAGTGTTATTTTGTGTCTTGTTGACAAGTCTCTTGAGTTCTTTGTATACTTTGGAGATCAGCCCTTTGTCAGATATAGAATTTGTAAAAATCTTTTTCCCAGTCTGTGGGCTGCCATTTGGTCTTGTCCACTGTGTCCTTTGCCTTACAGAAGCTTGTAAGTTTGAAGAGGTCCCATTTATTAATTGTTTCTTTCAGTGTCTGTGCCCCTGGAGTTATGTTCAGGAAGCAGTCTGCTATACCAATTTGTTCAAGGGTACTTCCACTTTCTCTTCTAAGAGGTTCAATGTGGCTGGATTGATGTTGAGGTCTTTGATCCATTTGGACTTGAGTTTGTGCATGGCAACAGACATGGGTCTATCTGCAGTCTTTTATACACCCTCATCCAATTGTGCCAGCACCATTTGTTGAAGATGCTGTCCTTGCCCCATTGTACTCTTTTAGAAATTTTGTCAAAAATCAGGTGTTCATAGGTGTGTGGGTTAATATCAGGATTTTCAATTCAATTCCATTGGTCTACCTGTCTATTTTTATGCCAATACCAGGCTGTTTTCAGAACTATAGCTCTGTAGTAGAGCTTAAATGGTGATGTCTCCTGAAGTTCTTTTATTGTACAGGGTTGTTTAGGCTATCCTGGGTCTTTTGTTTTTCCATATAAAGTTGATTATTATCCTTTCAAGGTCGGTGAAAAATTGTGGTGGGATTTTAATGGGGATTGCATTGAATCTGTAGATTGCTTTTGGCAAGATTGCCATTTTTACTATGTGTATCCTACCTATCCAAGAACATGGGAGATCTTTCCATTTTCTGGTATCTTCTTTAATTTCTTTCTTTAGAGCCACAAAAAATCTGATTATATAGGTCTTTTACTTGTTTGGTAAGCATTACACCAAGATACTTTATGTTGCTTGTGGCTATTGTAAAGGGTGATATTTCTCTGATTTCTTTCTCTGTCTCTTTGTCGTCTGAAAAAAAGTAGGGCTACCTATGTTTTGAGTTTATCTTGTATCCTGCTAGTTTGGTGAAAGTGTTATCAGCTGTAGGAGTTCCCTGGTAGAGTTTATTGGGTTGCTTATGTAAACTATCATATCATCTGCAAATAGAGACAGTTTGACTTCTTCCTTTCCAATTTGGATCCCCTTGATATCCATTTGTTGTCTTATAGCTTTAGCTAGAACTTCAAGTATGATGTGGAAGAGATATGGAGAGGGCAGTCTTTTCTTGCTCCTGATTTTAGAGGAATTGAATTAAGTTTCTCTCCATTCAGTTTGATGTTGGCAGTTGGTTTGATGTATATTGCTCTTATTATATTTAGGTATGTTCCTCTTATCCCTGATCACTCCAAGACCTTTATCATGAAAGGGTGTTGAATTTTGATGGAGGCTTTTTCAGCATCTAGGAGATAATTATATAGTTTTTCTTTTTTAGTTTGTTTATATGGTGGATCACGTTGATAGATTTTCGTATGTTAAACTATCCCTGCAATCCAGGAATGAAGCCTACTTGGTCATGATGGATGATTTCTCTGATGTATTTTTGAATTCCCACACTTCCTGGATGTGTTATATTAAGGATTTGTTGGATTTAAGATTTTCTTTGGTCGATGGATCTATTTCTTCTAGTTTATCTCCCACGCCTGAGATTCTCTCTTCCATCTCTTGAATTCTGATGGTTATGCTTGCATCTGTAGTTCCTGATTTTTTGCCCAGTTTTTCTATTTCCAGCATTCCTTTGGTTTGTGTTGCCTTTATTTTCTCTATTTCAGTTTTCAAGTCTTGAACCGTTTCACCTGTTTAATTGTTTTTTCTTGGCTTTCTGTACTTTCTTTATTTTCCTTAAGGAATTTGTTCATTTCTTCCACTTTGTTTGTTTGTTTTTTCTTCCATTTATTTAAGGGATTTTCTCACATCTTTTTTGAGGGCCTCTATCATTTTTATGACAGTAATTTTTATGTTGTTCCCTTCTGCTTCCTGTGCTTTGTTGTGTTCCATTCTAGTTGGTGTAGATCCCCTAGATTCTGGTGGTGTCATGCTTGTCTTTCTCTTGTTAGGTGTTTTCTTGTGTTGCTGTTTTCCCATAGCTTCTTCCAGTAGGTGTTGGTGGGGGTCTCTCCCTCTGTCTATGGTACTCTCCTCAGTGGGCTTATGTGGGTCAGAAGTTCAATATCTGTAGCTCTGTTTGGTCCAAGCTCTATAGGAGGTCTCTCTGCAGACAAGGACCCAGGAATGGGGTCAGGGATGAGAATCCAGTAGAAGATGCTGGCAGGAACTCAAAGTGGTCGGGTGGTCCCACGTGGATAGGCAGGTCTTCTGTGTTCAGGGTCTCTCAGAGAAGTCCTCCGATGTAGTGTGGGCTCTAGCCAATGGCTCTAGCCAATGGCTGGTGGGAAGAGGACAAAGCCTGGGCTGATACACAGGATGTTTCTGCACTGATAGTCAGATCTCACTGGGACATGGCACTCTCTGCCTGAGGCCTCTTTCTTTTGTAGAGGCCCTACTTTGGGGGTCAAGTATCTTGCAGGCGGGAACCCAGAGTGGACCTGCAGAGATAGGCAGATCTCTGGGAGGGGCTCAGGACTCCAGCAGAGGACTGGAGGTGGGGGGTCAGAGACCAAGTAGGTGGAAATTACAGGTGGTCCCGCGTGGATAGTCAGGTCTCCTGTGTTCAGAGTCGCTCCAAGAAGACCCCCCTCATGGTTGTCTTAATATGCCACCTCTCAGCTACTGATCCAGAACAGTGCCTGTCTGCTGCCATATTCCCAGCCATGATGGTTATGAACTTACACTATGGAATTCCAAATGTCTAAATAGTTGTGTTGCTCATGGTGTCTCTTCACAGATGCAGAAAGTAACTAAGACCGATACTTACCCCCAGGCTGTTAGTCAGGGTTATTCCAGAGAGGCCCTACAGCCAAACAATACAAGATATTAGCATTCATTTTGGTTGCCCACCAGAAATCAATGGTAAGACCCTCTTGATGAAGAGACCACACACATTGGTCACAGGATATTGAGCATGTTAGGACTAACTAGAAGATTTACTCCTTACTGGCTAGCTTCATAGTACCAGAAGATGCTATGTAGGCTGCTAGGTGCATGTGTGTGTGTGTGCAAGGGGAATTCATCAGCACTCTTACTTAGCTCTGAACCTTGTGAATTACAACAGTTATCAGCATGCCAAGGCACACCCATGATTGCAATAGTAGCATGAATGTTATGGGGTTAATTAACTCCTTCTGATAGTATATAAGAACTGCTGTGCAGTTGGAAATTCATGTCAGGTGTGTAAATTTAGACAAGAACCCAGTATGGGAGCTCAGAGGTCCCAGAATGAACCTACTACTACTACTATTCTGCTAAGTGAATAAAGTATTAAATTTGCCTTATTTGCCTCACATCTCTATATTCTGAAATTATTGTAGCTCTCAGACCTCATCAGAAATGTTTCCTTGTGGCATGGTCACTAGTTAACTGAGAAACCCATAACTGGTCAAAGTGCAGAGAATAAGTGTCAGGGGAGGGCTCAGGCACAAATGGGACATCTATAACACACACACACACACACACACACACACACACACACACACACACCAAGGCTCAGGGACCATCTCAGATCAGGAGGAAAGATTATAAAATCTGGAGTTTAGAGAGGACTGGATTGACACAGTGTCTTCTGAACATGACAGGGTCACTGTATTTAAAAATCTCACAGCAAGTGTGGTTGTTTACAGAAGTAAACAAATTCAAACAAGTTATCATTCTAACATGGAGAGGCCTGTTAGCCACTTATCCTCACCCAAGAGTAGGGAACTATTGACAGTCCAAAGCTTCAGGAGGAGGGAGAGGTGGTTTTATTTAGGATACAGTTATTAGAACATCAGCTAATATCTTATGGATGGCATCACACCCTTAAATATTTGAGTAGCATGAGCTGGACTTTATGTGTTATGACAAAAGGAAAAGGAGGACATGAAGTTAGAAAGGAAAGGGGGAGGGCAGATCTTGAAGGAGTTGGGGAAGGAGTGGGGTAAATATGATGAAAATACATTGTTTAATATTCTCAAAAAATTAATAGGAATATATGTAAAAATAACTTCATAGGTAAATAATGGTCAATAATTTTTAAAAAGAATATGTAGTTTACCTGTTACCACATATCAAATTATAACTCCTATGTAGTCAAAAACCCCATTTATTGACTTCATAGTGAAAATACATTCTATTGCACTGGCCAGGGAAAGAGAAAAGAATAAAGAAAAAATCCAACTCTGTACTTGAGTCCATTTTGATTTATTTTCTTTTACTGCAAAGTAAAACTGTCACTGAGACCTCATTCTGAACTCCCATTGGCTCCCCAGTCCATTTGCTCTCTGTCAAAAAAAATTTAGACAAGACATGTAGAGTGCAATGTTGAAGACAGACTAAGTTTACTACACAGTAGAGAATGAGAGTAGGTAATAGTTAGGCAGGCTTTATACTATGCAAAAAATCTCTGGATCACAGTATTCCAGATGGGCATTTTCCTATCTACATGATTGCCAAGCCCATTTGAATTGAGTCTTACAGGAGAATACAATAGTATCCCTTTTTTTTTTTTTTTTTTTTTTTTTTTTTTTTTTTCAGAAAGCCTTTTGCTGCTCTTATAAAGTTTGGGGTTTCTAGACTCAGGTTTAGGTAGTTATCAGTTAGCAACTTCATGTGCAGTTCAGGATGCCATGTTCCCTCTCAGGGCTGGGGATTTATTTGCGATCCCATTCCTCTAACAAGTAGAGTACTTCAAATTATTGGTTTTATGATTTATTGATGACAGAATGTTCCAATCCTAATACTCTCTAACCCTGCTAATATCTAACTAGCTCACAAACTTACCTTGCACGAAATCTTCCTATAGAGTCTTCTACATTGTATATCAAGCTGCAATACCAGACAGGAAGAGTTAAATCCTACATTCATACAAAAAAAAAAAAAAAAAACCCTAAAGCTCAAATCTCACATAAAACCTCCCACACTCATAGTAGGAGACTTTAAACCCCACTCTCGCCACTAGACAGGACCACCAGACAGAAACTTAACAAAGAAACAAAAGAACTAACAAGTTATGACAATACTCAACTTTATATGGGAAAAAAAATCCAGGATAGCCAAAACAACCCTTTACAAGAAAGGAACTTCTGGGACGCATCACCATCCCTGACTTCAAGTTCTATTATAGAGGTATAGTCCTGAAAACAGCTTCGTACTGACACAAAAAATAGACATTTATAGAATACTGGGTGATTGGAGTACAGATAAGTATGTACTCATCTTTTATAGTTTTAAATGTGGCATTGCAGTGTTCATTACTCTATAGTTGGTAGAAGCTGAAAGTTTCCTAAGGTTAATGATGTGATATGAGAGCCTTGCATCCTTGTCACAAATACATTAGGTCAAATTGTAAAGTTAATGTAGGGCTGGAGAGATGGTTCAATGGTATAGAGCACTTATTGTTCTTCAGAGGACCTAAGTTTGATTATCTTCACACACACAGCATCTCAAAACCAAATGTAATTCCAGTTTCTTAGGGGATCTGATGCCATTTTCTGGCATCTTTGTGTACCAGGCATCCACATGATACATATATGAGCATATAGACAAACATACATACAAAAAAGTAAAAATAATTATTTTCTTAACTGAGGGTAAATGGTGACAAATGTGATTAAGATTAAGTATGAATGAAAGTATTCAGTTAATTAGGCCCATCTAAATATCTGTACAAACTTTTGTTTTCCATTTGGGATCCCTCCATGCATCTTGAATGTGTGTATGTGTTTAACACTGGTTTCTACAGATTCATCACATTATTCTTTCTTATTTATGAGTATTAGTTAGGGTCCATTTTTGTGATGAAATCTGATGACTAAAAGTAACCTGGGGAGGAACAGGTTTATTTTGTCTTGTAGATTGTGTTCAGTTATCTACAATTCAGTGTAGGAACTCAAACACATTAAAAATCTGGAGGCAGGAGCAGGTGCAGAGGTCATGGAGATGTGTTTCTTATTGTCTTCTGCCATGAACATTTCATTATAGTAACCAGGACACGCAGCCCAGGGTTGTCACTGTCCATAGTGATGTGGGCCCTCCCACATCAATCAACAATCATGAAAAAATGTACCACAGGTTTTCTCATACATCAGTCTAGTAGGGACATTTTCTTAATGGTGCTTCCCACTTATAAAATGACTCGTTTGTGTCACATTGACATAAAATTTGCCATCACAAGGATTATCTCCATGGCCCATGAGTCACATGCTGCCTTAGATAGCTATAAATTGTAATCCAACTCAAAATCATAAACTTACTTCAAACTATCTTCCCCTACACCTTTTTTGATTACTCACTGCGTGGTTTTCATGGATGAACTCTAAACTGTATACCACAATTTTATGTTTCAAAGTCACACAGAATAATTATATGTGTGTTCCTACTACCTGGTAAAATGCACCTCATCAGTCTTACAGTGGCATGTGGCTGCCAGTGTATTTCCCAGGTGCAGTCAAATTGATACTATCAGATATGATATGTGCTCAGGACCACGTAGCAATTGAAGCAGAGTGATTGTCAGATACAATTTAAGCTCCCAGTGCAAATTAAAAAAACACTTAATGCTATTTGGAAAATGGCAAGTGACTGGAGAAATGGGTCGGTTGTTAAGAGCACAGTCTGCTCTTCCTGAGGACTTATGTTCAATTCCCAGCACCCACACAGCAGCTCACAACCATACATAACTCCAGTTACAGGTGAGCAATCTCCATCTTCTGACCTCCTCAACACAAGGCATGCAACTGGTGTACACAGCAGGTAAAACACTCATTTAATTAAGTTAAATTAAAACTAAAGTCAGATAATTATTCATTTGATTATTAAGGATACATCAACCATCTGTTGTGCCTTATGTATTTGGTGCCTTGCTTGGCAGGTGAGATGTAGAGATGTGGTAGAATTTTAGAAGTTGGGACATAGCCAATGGTAGTGAGTCACTAGAGGATTGCATTGAAGTTTAATAGCTGGGCCATACTTCCTACCTTGTCTTTCTGCTTCCTGGTCATTTGAGATATGAGCAAGTGTCACAACAGCTGCAAGCTGTTCCTTTGAATGTGCCTGCTACATTATGATAACTACACCCTTACCCCATGAGCTGGAAACAAAACCATTTCCCCTGAAGAACCACAGAAAATCATGTATCCACGTATCCACCACACAAATATTTACACACAAATCATTTCTATATATGTTTGTGGTAGCTTTATTGCCAAACTGATAAAACCAACAAGCCTATTGATCAGAAAACAGATAGATTTTAGAATGTAAATAGAATCTTAACATTCTGAAAGGCAAATTTCTGGATATATTAAAATATATAGATTTTTAAGTGGTGTTAAGAGCAAATTATTCTAAATAAAGCAAAACACGTACATCAAGTTTCTATTTATATGTAAGTTTACAATAGACTAATCTTTAGTGACTGACAGAAGAATATCACCTGAGAATATGTGATTTGGGTGAAGGGTCTGATTACAAAGTACACAAAGGACAGTTTTAAGTAACAGAAATGCTAAATATCACTAGTGACTTGATAATGTCACAGATTTATATAGATGTCAAATATAAAAGGGCACAGTTGAAACAGTTACAAAGATTGTTATTTTTAATTTTCCCTTTTGTATAGAACAATTTGCATTATCTATAATGTATTTTGGACAATCCCAGCCTCCCCAATCCCTTTTCCAATTCCTCCTCTATTCCTCTACCATGTCTCCATTCCAACTTTATATGCTTCTATTTAAAACCCACTGAGTCAGATTAGTGTTGCCTATTTTAGGACTGTCAACTGATGGTCAGTCTCTCAGGTATCACACACTTGAAGAAAACATTCTTATTCCCCCAGAAGTCATCAAGTGCCAATAGCTTCTCAGCTAGAGGTAGGACTTCACAATCACATACATCCAGCATTAACACTTAGGCCCTACATACAAGCATACATACACACACACACACACACAGAGAGAGAGAGAGAGAGAGAGAGAGAGAGAGAGAGAGAGAGAGAGAGAGACAGAGAGAGAGAGAGAGAGAGAGAGAGAGAGAAAGAGAGAGAGAGTCCTCATTCATGCAGGATTTTTGGCTAACTTGATTGTGTATTGGTCTTGTGCATGCTGTCATAACAACTGTGAGTTCATGTGTTAAAAATAATGTTTCAAGAACTCTGTCCCTTATCATCTCCCTACTCTCCTTCCCACAGCAATTGATTATAGGCAATATATATTCAATGAGCTTAATTTAAGAGCAAAACAAATAACTAAATGAATAATAGTAGTTACTAATATCAATTCATGAATAAAAAACAGGAATATGTGACCCTATGATGATATTACTTAATTAAAGTAGAGAAACTGAGACTAGAGAAGTTATCCAGTGTTTAAGTGCTGTTGCTTTGTAAGCATAAGGACCAGAATATGAAACTGCAGCATATACATAAAAAGTCATGCATGCCTGTGTGTTCCTTTAACATGACTATGAAGGGTGCAGATAAGGAAGATCCCAGAAACTTTTTGGTCAGTCAACCTAGCTGCAAAAAAAGATAGTATCCACTTCAGTAAGAAATTCTGTCTTGGGGTATTAAGGCTGAGAGTAATAGAGGAATGTACTCACATGTACCCACCAAATATGCAATGCACACACAAAAGCACACACACACACCACACGCACACACACACGCCATAAGCACACACATATAAGCATGCACATACATACACACACATGCATGCAACACAACCCATAAAGACAAAACATAAAAAATAGAGACACTAGTATAGGATGCCAATAGCCATGAATAAAAGAATATTCCATTTTGAAAATCGCTACTTGAAATCCTTGAAATAATAAATTCAGTCAAGATACACTGGTTTAAGGTGAGAGAGTGATTGATGAGCAGTGTGATATTTATATAGTTTCAGATTTTTTTCCCAGCAAAATGCTAAAATGTTTATTGAATAAAATGGTATATTTATAGCATAGAACCATGACAAATCTATTAATTATATTGGTAAAATTAACATATTATACACTATCTGATGAGATGGAAACAGTATTATTTCTTATTTATTCCTTCCAGAAATATATATATATATATACAGTGCCTAATTGTGAGAAGACATAAACCAAAATTTAGAAACAACCTACAAAATTCTTCTGAAAGCAAACAGGAGAAGTGAATTCAACAAGTTATCATTGACAGGTTGTTCTTGCTGCAAATCATATAATTAGAATAACCAACAAAATTTAAGTGAATTTTGCATTACATATAGCACGCATCAGTGATCATTTCTTGTCCATTTGTTTGTTTGTTTGTTTTTGGGGGGGGACAAGATTTCTTTGTGTAGCCCTGACTGTTCTGGAATTCACTCTGTCCACTATGCTGGCCTAGACTTCAGAGATCTGTCTGCCTCTGCCTCTCTAGTCTTTGGGATTAAAGTTATATCCACTACAGCCTGGGTTTTTTCATGATCTTAATGGATGCAGTGTGGTTATTTGAAAGGGGACTCTGTTGGTAGCAAATATATTGCACAGTGTTCCCAAGGAATAGGTATTTGCTTAGAGATGTGGCAGCAAAGGAAGGGGAAATGATCTTGGTACTGTTTGGGTAGTTGTAACTATCTTCTCAGAAGCTCATTAGAGTCACAGAATGAAAATGAAAAACTAGTGCTTACTTGGCAGAAGAAAAACCACTTCCTAATTTTAGTAGAATAATATTAATATAGATTCATGCTCACAAAAGGTGCATAGAAAATAAGTTGTGTATTTCCAATAAAGCTAATGGTAATTTAACAAACATGATTAAGGAATAATATGTCTACCACACAAGATTTCTTATTGAAAGAGTATTAAATGATGCTCAAAACTCTCATAATTAAAGTTTTCATTTTGAAGTATATTTTCTTAGGTGTATTATGTACTAAGTATTTTATTTTTCATTTTATTCTACTCCACAATGCAATTAGGCTTTTCTCCTCCATTTTCTAACCTAGTTAGCAAAGTTGAATTTTTTAACGTCTAAATAAAACCAACACACAGACAAATTGATCATCATTATCTTACAGGACTGCACATTTATTTTGGAATATTCTTGATTCTATTGGATTATGTCATCACAATTTTGGCTGTACTGTTGTATAAATGTCTATAATTTTCCACAACCTAGGTTTAATTCAAGCAGAAAGAATACATTTTATGACATATGTATACTTCAGTATAATGTGTTAAAATTCATTTAAGCAACTTAGGAGTTGTGTACAATCCTGGACTTTTCAAAACATCATATACCGAATAACCAAGTGTGACACTCATCATCAGAATGTGGCTCTATTTCTAGGTGGGCTATTAAAATATTGGAATGTTTCAACCAATATTTTTATTTAGCTGATGCCCTGAACCCCTAAACTATATCATTTTTTTGTGAACTGAAGCCCCCAGCAGACTATTGCTTCTCAGCTCTTCTTACCAAAAAACTAAAACAATAATGCCCAGAATCTCGAGGTAATTCAGAATTCAACTTCAGCACCAAGGCCAGAACTCTACTGTTTCCCACCTCCTCCCTCCATACAGGAGTTGTTAAATATTTTGAATATTACTCTCAAGAGTGCTTGCCAATATAAGATTTTCTATGCCTATTTCTTGCATTTTATGCTGATCATATAATTTGTATTTCAATTACTTTTGTTTGTTTGGGGGTTGCTTTGCGTTTTAAAGCTTTTTTTATAAGCTTATCCAATTTTCCATTTTTCTAATAATCTCAAATTTTGCATTTTAATTTTACTTAGTACTAGAGAGATTTTTTTCCATATTCTAAATACAAATTCATTCTCACATTTGTCCTTTAAAGTAGGCTCATTGGATAGATATTGTTTTAGGCTCCTATTTAACAGATGTTCTAGATCTATGGATTAAATGTGAGGAGGATGTTTTACAGCAGAGTGGTTTTAAACTGACTACATCCTGGAATAGTCTGACATATTTTCCTTTCTTTAACCCTGAGTTAGTAATTTTTTGAGGCAGCATTGGTGGCACAGGTCTTTAATCTCAGCATTTGGGAGCCAGAGGCAGAGGCAGGTAGATTTCTATGGGTCTGAGGCAAGCCTGGTCTACAGAGCAAGCCAGAAGAAGCTCCAAAGCTATACAGAGAAATCCTGTCTCAAAAAAAAATAAATAAACAAAAAACAAAGATTTTTGTTTGTTTTTAATTGTGCTAAATCATGTATATTATAAAATTTACCAACATAATTATTCTAAATCTTTACTTCAGTTATGTAACCAAGACTTTTTCTAATTATGAGTTTAAAATTTTATACCCATTAATTAACAATTTATTTATGTGTTTCTAACAGGCATACATCCACCATTGTAGATACCATTCCTTTTTTTCTGCAAGGTTTTGTATTCTCTATCTGTCTCAAAGATGAATTACATTTGTACTGTATATATGTCCTACAATAGTTTGTTCTACTAATGAGAACATGCATTTTTGTCTATATTTTGATTGCTGTGAATAACACAATGAATATGTGTCAATTATTTCTTTGGCATGCTGTTTATATCCTCCTGTAATTTTATGTTCAGTCTTTTAAGGAATCAGCAAAGTGTTTCTATGCCAACTTCACTTTTTTAGTTCCTAACAGTTCATAAGAATTCCAATTTCTCAGTATTTTCTTCAATATTTCATTTTACTTATATTCTACTCTTGTTGTAGGCCCTGTTCTAATGGAGTGAGATGATAGGACTGCTTTCTATAATCAAATCTTACTAAAATTATAAACATATCTGAAATAATCTCTAATGCTCTAATATGTTTGGTGAATTTTTTCAAAGTTTGAGTACTCGAAGTGGCATATTTATTTTACCACTTTTAAATATTGTACAATGCAACTGCAATATGTGTTATGAAATATAATAAAAAGTGTTAAGTAAATTATGTTTTTACAATACTACATAAAAGGTGACAGTTTTTACTGTCACTGATTACACATCCAATTATCCAACAAGGCAATGAGACTGAAAGCCATATCCTCAGTTCCCACTCTTAAACGCTGCATGTTGTTATTACAAGGCATTCCTGGGGTGAATCTCATAGTCCCAAGTCCATTGCTAGCAATGTGCAATTTGGTATCAGATATTTTTAATCGCCTTACATTTCAGGGTCCAAATAATCTTTAGTGAATTCTCCACATCCATCATGATAATCTGTAATTTACATTATTCTAGAATGAAGAATACATTATCTGTAATAGTTTAAAAATGAGAAAAACTACATTCAAAGAGAACACATTATCTTGATAATCTGCAATGCCCTGAGTTAGCAAATGAACAAAGACAGTTCCAATGCACAATTTGAACACTTCTAGAATGAGTTCCATCTTTGAACTACTTACTAAGTCAATAATGCTTCCTTTTTAAGTGGCCACTTGACAGAAACTAGATATATTTAGCACAGAGAGGTATTGCACATAAAAAATTCACCTTCCACAAGTATACAGTTTGATATAGACTGTTAAATTCAATTTACATATGGAAGCAAAGAGGTATGCATTATTCTCCACTTAATTTTATATTAATATCCCATGTGGATTCTTGAGATATATAAAACTATAATTTAGAAAACGTAAAATCCATAGAAAATACAGATAAATGGGTAATTAATTTTGGATATGGGTGTTACAAAAGCATTGTTTTAAATAAGAGTCTTATCTAGGTTTTGATTATAATGAATGTAAATTTGAAGAGTTTTGTTTAAGGAATTTTTAGGGAATCTAAATGTCAGTGCTCTAAATTGACATATAGGTTACACTAGTTTGCTGGCCTTTTTGAACTAGAACAAAAAACCTTTCAGCACAGAGTGAGTTGAAGACAGGAGAGTCAGACTTGAGAAAGAGTAAGAAGAAACCATTCAGAGCCATGCTTGGTTCCTTTGCCACAGAGTAAAAATGAAGGGAAGTCAGGAGTTTAGTTAACTAGAGGTAAAACTAAGTTCTCTATGTCAGAATTCTTGCTCTGACACTTGCTTGCCATGAGCAAATTACTGTATCTCATAGCTCTATTTAATCATCTTTAAAATATAGATATAGGACATGCATTATAAATGTGTTTCAAATAAAAAGTTTAGTTTTAATAAATTGCTTTTAATGTAATCTATACAAGAAAAGATTTGTTGATTTGTAGCTCCTTGAATATTACTGGAGTACTTACGCTCCAGTTAGAAAACTATGAATCTATATTGGAATCTTTTGCCAAACTGTCTATTTGAGCACGTGATACATGACTTCTATCTTAAATCATAATCTACATCTCACCAGCTTCATGTTATTCTCTGCACTACACTTAAAGTTCTCTGACTCAAACAGACAACTATCTGATGAGCATAGTATTAGGGCTTTTCCCTGACATGTAGATATGCAAAGAAAAAATTATGCACAGCCCTCCTTTACATATATGAAACCAAACAGGAGCCCTTCTACACTCAAAGCAGCTCACTCTCTAGAGGAGCCATGGCCTTCTTCATTAGTGAACATTGGGGAAAGAATACATATGACAATGATTTATAAAAAAAATTAAACTATTTAAAATTTGAAAGTTTTTAAATTATTTTCATTTTTATGTGTATGCGTGCTTTGCCTCCATGTATGTCTTTGCACCTTGTGCATATAGTCCCTGTGGAATACAGGAGACATGTCGGATCCCTTGGACGCTAGAGTTAGAGGTCTTCGTTAGCTGCTACATGGGTACTAAGAATCAAACCTGGGTCCTATGGAAGAGCAGACAATGCTCTTAACCACTGAACCATTTCTTCAGTCCCTAAAACATGAAAGTTTTAACATTTGGGTTGAGATTGTGGTTTATGTAGTCACATTCCATTCTTCTACTCATATATGAATAGTAGTATACAATAAAATTATTACCACTGATTAAACCCTTAAAAATGCCCAGTGAACTTAGATTTTACACAATTTACGTATACTATTTCTTTTAATTATTTCAAGAGTTCTATAAAGTAATATCCATTGTGTTCTAGTGGATAAACCTGAGATCCTGAGATGATAAGAAGTTAAAAAAAAATTTTACATGTCCATACTATAAAAAGGTGTGGGGTCAGCATTTAAATGTATTCAGACTGACTCTAGATTCAGGCTATTCATTGTGAAAATCTATTTGGCCTTCAGTCACAGAATATCATCACAACAATAGTGCTTAAAAGGAAAAAAAAAATGTAACCAAAAAAGTGGTTGCATATACTGAATGAACCACACATTTAATCATCTTTTCCAGCAGTGGTCAGAAAGTGATGAAGATCTTTATTTCCCTTATCTGTTTCTTCATTCTTGACATTTCAAAGTAGCCCAGGGAGAGTCATTCTAGCTAAGCTTCCATGTTAAAAAATCATAAGCAATTTGCTTGTAAGAATCTGACATTGAGAGGAAAGAAGAAAAAGCTGGCGTTCAAACCACAGTATATATGCAAGATTCTCATTCATTTCCCTCAGGAACTTGATAGAACCAACCCACTGCCAGCTACATATTTCTACCTTCCCCGATTCTGTTTGGCTCACTGGGGCCCTTTTCTACATTCAGCACTGGGGACAGGTGCTGTCAGACATAAGAATCACTAATACAAGACTAATTTAGTTTCAAAAATCAATTTCTTACATTTTATTGACAGACTCCATTCCCAAGCTGCTTGTTTGAAGTTGGTAACAATATTATCCTCTTAAAAATTCATCATGGAGGAAAGGAGGGGTCCATTTCTCCTAATTTCCCATGAAACTCCTATCACAAAGTGACTCCTTAACCTATTGCTATTGACCTGAAGTTAAAGGGATTGTGATTAATCATGACTGGCCACCAGCTTTTAAGGAAGTCCAAGCTCAGATCAAACCTCCTGATACATGTGGACTGTGCAATGGAACAGAATGCTTACTCTGAGGGGAACCAGTGCTGGATGAGTGAATATTGGGAAGGACAGGGCTGTGATTGTGTACTAAAATATGACATTGAAAGTAGAGAAAATTACACTGTTCATACCATCATACCCTTGGTAAGTAACCAATAAAAGTATTATTTGTTCAGCTGAAAAACTGATATGCACAACCAGGTGCAGTGATTTTGTATAGATGTAACCTCAACACCAAGGAGAACACAGCAAGAAAACTGTGAGTTATAGATAGAAACCTGCCTTCTCTACATAGAAAGTTTTAAATCTAATCTTCCATGTTAAAATTATGATATTTCAAATCCTCAGGGAGCATTGCTGAAGACAGTGAAAAAAGATTCTAAAAGGTTGAGGAGGTCTGCAGCAAAATATCACTTTTTAGACATGACAAGGATATTATACACAGTAACTTACAACAGTGTGGTTGTCTACAAAAGTCCTAAATAGGACCGTGCTGGTCAGCTATATTGGGTAGCTGAGAAAAGAGCTCCTGATTCCACACCCGAAGTGGAGAGCTGTTCACAGTTGATGGGAAATAACGTAAGTTTCTGTACTAGTTTGATCTCTCATAGGTTGTTCATGTTCTAGTGTATGGACCTATACAAATGCATATGTGATAAAAACTAGTCTGACTCAGTGAATTATAAAAATAATTAACTTAAAAGTATCAGAATAGCATGCTCAAGTAATTCAATTGTTCTTTAACTAAAATGTTAGGCAACTTTAGACATTTCAGAGAATAAAAATACTGTACATTTTTATAATAAAATTTCACATAACTATCTGTGCTTCTTTGCAGTTGAATAAAACAGCATTCAAATCACAAACAAATAAACAGAACAACTCTGTTGTGTATGTAATTCTTTCCTCATTCCTCCGCTGATGGCTACCTAGGCTGGTTTAAAAACTCAACTGCCATAATCACATTGCAATAAGCAAAGAAGACAGCACTGAGATCTGCAGACATAGATTCCTTCAGGTATTTGCCTGCAATGAGTTAGCAGAAATGTATTGGTTCTAACTGAGTTTTAGCAAGAATCTCCATACTGACTTCTGTACTATTTACACTAATTTAAACCCTACCATAAATATATAAAGGTGACTTTCCCCTTCGTTTCCAAGAGTATTTGTTTTCACTTTTCTTTTTGATGCTAGTTATTCTCTGTGTGGCAAGAATCTCACTTTAGTCTTTCTCACTTCTCTAATGGCGTAAGAATTTATAAATTTCTTCATAAGTAAAGAATTTTTACTTTTAGAATGTCTTAAGTCAGATGCCCCTGATTAATATATGTCCAATGTAAAAATGTTTGGTACCTATCTACTGGTGAGCCACATCTTCTTGGAAAATACCTTGCACACCCCTGCTATAAACAGGAAATATTTCATTATTTAAATGTCCCCAGTTGTATAAATTAGCCCTTAAACTTCATTAGATATCAAGAATGTCTCTTCCACACAAAAACTAAAATCATAACCATCCCTCAAATATATCCCAGATGTTTCTTGTGTCTATTATATCATTTGATTGATTGATTGATTGATTGATTGATTGATTTTTTTAACTCTAACACTTAGCAAGCTAGTCTGCTCACACATGAGTGTATACTTATATAAATAAATAAATATCTTAGGTGTTATGTGTAGATAAAATAAAACTCTCCATAAAGACTAAACAGGTTAATAAAGAAAGGAGAACTCAGGGAAATAGTAAATGTGAAAGGGTTGGATTTTTTCAAAAGGAAAAATCTGCTAGGTAAAATATGAGTCTGTCTAGTAATATTGTAGTTTTTGAGGTGCTGAATTTACTAATAAGGACATTTAAACAAATAAATAAACAAAACTATGAATGAAACAATCTCCATATGCTTATATTACTACATCTCAGCTGATTAATATATGAGATGAAAGTGTTTCTAGAATTATTGTATATACAACAATGTAAAGGGCTATAATAAAACACCATAACTGAATTTATAATTCTTAATTTATAGTATAGTTCCTACAATTTAGTATAAACAAATATTAGAAATTAATGACTTTAAAAGAAACATTTTTTTTTCATTTCCAAACAAATGAAACAATCACTAAGATACAGAAAAAGCTAGACCTGGCTATCAATCTCACATTTTCACTTAAGCCATTCAATAACAAATAATAGGAAAAACTGTTTAGAGTTGTCAAAATTTGGTTAAGTAAAGGAAATCGACCAAAAAGCACTGTCTTTCCTTTGTATGCCATCCTTGAAAAATGATGAAATTGGCTTGGCATGGGTTTCAGTGGCTAATTATAAAGCTGCTGTTTAAAATAGCCTGCTACATCCAGCATTTAGGAATTCACAACACATGAACATTCTGCTAAGTAATAGATGCTAAAATGTGAGTATAATATTGCTCTAATCTGGAAGAGAGAAAACACTATTCATTTAAGTGACACATTCCGAAATAAAAATAATATCAAAGTGATGTAGGAAATTTTCAGGATAAATTAAAACCAAATTCACATCTGTTACATAGACAGAAAAAAATCACTAGCTTCAAATAACTACAAGTACTACCTAAAACTTGGTAAATAAATAACCTTGTTGGAAAAAAAATAAGTTACCCATAAAGATTGTAGTTAGGAAACAGTAGAAATTATCAGTGCTAAAGAATAAATTTCCACAACTGAGTCTGGATATGCACAGATAGAGAAGTCAAACAGCACATAGAGAATGGGAGACCATAGGAAATTTTGTACACTGTCATTTGCAAAATAAATTGGTGCTATTTCTTTGGATGACAGTTGAACGCTATACTTTTTTGTTCCATGAACACAGCCCACAAATGAGACTCTTTCTGGGGATGTAATGATTCAATACATATAAATGAGTCACTTCTAATGCAAGGTCAAGTAGATTGTTGAAATTTCTAGAGTAGCTACTAAAACAATAAAGCAAAAATGGGGATGGGATGGGGGATGGGGGCAAGGGAGGATGGGAGGGTACAGGAAGGGAACTGGGATTAACAGGCTTGTTTCAAAATTTAAATTAAAAATTATTATAAAATAAAAAAACAACAAATCCATGACAATAAAGGAAAAGAAGAATAAAAATATACACTACCAGTGAAAGTTGAAAGTTTCTATCTTCTTAAAGTTTATCTTGGGACCAATATGACCTTATTAAGAGGGAGGCAACCTCCTGAATGAGATTGGTGTCATTATCAAGGAGGAGGAAACAGAGAGCTATCTTTTCCTTTTTACCATATGATGATGCTGAAGAAGATACTGTCAATGATTCTGTGTATAACAGTGGAAATCCTTAGTGAATAGTGTGTGTGAATATAGGCATTTCCATGTCAGGGACTCCAAAGTGTTAACCTAATGGGAGTGTAAAAGCCTTCCCCAGGTGAAGCTCACAGAGATGGCAAAATCTTCTTGGGGGTCCAAGTGTGGATGTTGATAGTGTGCTGACCTTCCAAGATTCTGAGATTTCTCCATCTGACCCCAGCACTTTGGTGTGTATGTGTGTTTGTCTTTTCTTGACCAATGCAGATCACACTAAGGCCTTCTGTAGATAGTAATTCTGTCTGTGTTCCCCAGACACCAGCAGAAGGAGGAACAAATTCTTGAACTTAGAACTCACCCAGTCAGTAGTACATTCTAAAGTGGCAAAAACAAACTAAGACAAGCAGATAATTCCCAAAAATTAGAAGAGCAAGGTATATAAATATACATAAGGACAAAAGCAATGAAAATAAATAGGGTAAATGTGTCCAGTAAACTTAAACCTCTTTAGCGACATAATAATTTACAGTTGATCTTCATGAGAAAAATAAGCAACTAGAGATAAAAATGGACATCTAAAGAATTAATTTTAAAATTTTATAAATCTTCAATACATTCATATGAAAAGATTTGAATAGGTGTGAATAAAAAATAATTATAATCTTTAATATAATCTTTTTTATTTATTATTTTACAAGTGGATCCCAGTTACATCTCCCTCACTCCCAACCCTCCCTCACTTTTACCCTCTCTGCCCCCTCACATGCATCCTAACGACCCTCCCCTCCATTACCTCACCCCAATTCCATATGTAGGGCAATGCCATCCAAGTGGCGTCATGTAGATCTGTCAGGTCATTTGAAGTAGGGACTAGGACTACTTTCCTGTCTCTAGGCAGAATCCCTCCATGGGGGATGTGTCCCCAAGGTCCTTTTGTGCACCAGGGATACATCCTGGTTCTACTGTCTGAGTTCCCTTAGACTGTTCAGTCCTTCTGGCTGAGACCCATTTTCAGAGGGGCAAGGATTCAGTCCCATGCTGGATTCCCAGCTATCAGTCTGGTGGCCCCTTAGCTCCTCCTTGTTCAAGGAAGCTGTCTCTATGTGTTTCTGCTGCCTGGTCTTGTCCTCTCCATCTGCATCTGGATTCTAGTAAGACTCAGTGTTTAGGTATTGGTTTTGCTCCTGTTTCCAACAGGTATTAGATGAGGGCTCCATGAATAAGTTACTTGTTGATCTCAATATCCTGGAAGGGCATTTATGGTAGCCTTTCCACGGTTGCTCAAATTGATACTTGGCAGCAGTCTTGAAGGTCTCCAGAATTTCTTTAAGTTCAGTTTTCACTTCAAACCAATATTGGCTCCCTCTTTTATGTTCTCTTTCTCTCCCTTTCTCTCTCTCTCTTTTTCTCTCTCACTCACTCTCTTACTCTCTCTACTGTCTTCTATTCCTACCCTGACTCAATCTTACTAGTCACATGTGCTCTCCTCTCCTCCCCCTCTCTTTCTCCAACTTCTTACTCTATTCACTGCCCCCCCTCTTCCCCTGTGCTTGGGGGGAATTGTCCAACCCCTTTCTGTGAGGGACGTTATACGACTCTCTTAGAATATACTTTGTATCCTAGCTCCTCTTGTGGTGTGAATTATAGGATGGTGAACCTTTGCTCTAGGTTTAAAAATCCATATATGAGGGAGTACATACCGTGTTCCTCTTTTTGTGACTGGGTTACCTCATTCAGGATAGTTTCTTCAAATGTCTTCCACTTGCGTGTAAATTTCAAGATTCCATTATATTTTTCTGCAGAGTAGTATTCCATTATGTATATATGCCACATCTTTTTATCCATTCTTCAGTTGAGGGGCATCTAGGTTGCATCCAGATTCTTGCTATTACAAATAATGCTGCTATGAACATAGTTGAACAGATTTCTTTGTTGCATGGATGTGGATCATGTGGGTTTATGCCTAAGAGGGGGATTGCAGGTCCTGTGGTAAACTAATACCCATTTTCCTGAGGAACTGGCATACTGATCTCCAAAATTCCTATACAACTTTGCACTCCCACCAGCAGTAGAGGAGTGTTCCCCTTTCTCCACATCCTCTCCAGCATGAATTGTCATTGTTGTTTCTAATTTTAGCCATTTTGGCAGGAGTAAGATGGTATATCAAAGTTGTTTTGAGGCCTATCTCTGCGGGTCCACTCAGAGTTCCTGCGGGCAAGATCCTTGACCCCCAAATCCTGGCCTCTGCCAAAGAACAAGGTCCCAGCTGCAGAGCACCAGTTTCCAGTGAGATCCCACTACCCTGCAAAACCTTCTCAAGTTCCAGCTCAGCCCTGTTCCTCTTCCACCAGCTATTGGCCAGAGGTGAGTCTGGGCCCAATCAGGGCTGCCTCTCCCCTACAACCTCTTTTCCCCCCTCCACCGCCTGAACTCCCTGGTTTGGTCCCTGATCCTGCTGCTCCTGTCTCCGGTCCCCATCGAGAGGTACCCTTGAACAAATTGGTATAGGAGACCGCTTCTTGAACATAACTCCAGGGGCACAGACACTGAAAGAAACAATTAATAAATGGGACCTCTTCAAACTTACAAGCTTCTGTAAGGCAAAGGACACAGTCGACAAGACCAAACGGCAGCCCACAGACTGGGAAAAGATTTTCACCAATCATATATACGACAAAGTGCTGATCTCCAAAATACACAAAGAACTCAAGAAACTAGTCAATAAAACACCAAATAACCCTATTAAAAAATGGGGTACAGAACTGAAGAAAGAATTCTCAATGAAGGAAATCAAAAAGGCTGAAAGACACTTTAAAAAATGCTTCACATCCTTAGCTATCAGGGAAATGCAAATCAAAACAACTTTGAGATACCATCTTACCCCTGCCAGAATGGCTAAAATTAGAAACACCAGTGATGACTTATTTTGGAGAGGATGTGGAGAAAGTGGAACACTCCTCCACTGCTGGTGGGAGTGCAAACTCATACAGCCATTTTGGAGATCAGTATGGCGGTTCCTAAGGAAAATGGGAACTAGTTTACCACAGGTCCCAGAAATCCCCGTCTTAGGCATATACCCAAAAGATTCACATGCATGCAACAAAGACATCTGTTCAACTATGTTCATAGCAGCACTATTTGTAATAGCAAGAACCTGGAAGCAACCTAGATGCCCCTCAATTGAAGAATGGTCAATGAAGATGTGGCACATCTACACAATGGAATACTACTCTGCAGAAAAAAAATAATGGTATCTTGAAATTCGCAGGCAAGTGGATGGCACTTGAAGAATCCATCCTGAATGAGGTAACCCAGTCACAAAAAGAGGAACACAGTATGTACTCATATATGGATTTTAGACTTAGATCAAAGGATCACCAGCCTATAATTCACATCACCAGACGAACTAGGATACAAGGTGTATTCTAAGAGATTCATATAAAGTCCCTCACAGAACTGGGAAGGGACAAGTCCCCCAGAGCTCAGGTGAAGTGGGTGGGGACAGCAAATGGAGAGAGAAATAGGAGAAAATGAGGGGGATGAAAGGAAAACATGTGCGACCAGGAAGATTGAGCGTGGTTAGGAATAGAAGATAGGAAAGAGAGAGAGAGAGAGACTGAGACAGAGAGAGAGAACATAAAAGAGGGAGCCAATATTGGTTTGAAGATAAAATTGAACACAAAGAAAGGTCTAGAGAACTACAAGACTGCTCCCAACTAACAATCTCAGCTTCCGTGGATAGACTATCATAAATGCCCTTCCCGAAGAGTGAGATCAACAACTAACTTCTCCATGGAGCCCTCAACTAATGCATGTTGAAAATCGGAGCAAACACTCATACATAAACACTGAGTAGAACTAGAACCCAGAAGCAGATGGAGAGGACAAGACCATGCGGCAGAAGCACATAGAGACAGCTTACCTGAACAAGCAGGAGCTAACGGCCACTAGACTGATAGCTGGGAAGCCAGCATGGGACTGACTCAGGCCCCCTGATTATGGGTCTCAGCCAGAAGGACTGAGCAGTCTAAGAGACCTCAGACAGTGGAGCCAGGGTATATCCCTGGTGCACAAAAGGACTTTGCGAACATATCCCCCATGGAGGGATAACTGCCTTAATCTAGAGACAGGAGAGAAGCCCTAGTCCCTACTTCACAGGACCTGTCAGATCTACATGACCCCAACTGGATGGCATTCCCCTACATATGGAATTGGTGTAGGGGGGGATGGGAGGGGAGGGTGTTTAGAGTGCATTTGAGAGGGCAGAGAGGGTAAAAGGGAGGGAAGGAGGGAGGGAGGGCGGGGGAGGGAGGGAGAGGGAACTGGGATCGACATGTAAAATAATAAATTAAATTTAAAAAAATGCTTTGAATCCAAAATTAAGTTCAAGGACAAGTTACTGGTGAAAAGGATTTCTATTTTTGTTTCCACAGAAAATGAAAAGATGTGGATTCCTTCCAGACTAATGTGGTTTGATCAAGCCAGACCGGCTGAAATAGAGTACCAGGTGATCCTACATTTAAAACAGCTGGACAAAGCATCCTTACAGATTACAGCCAGGATTTCTGAATCTTCTTCTAATCCCCCATGACAGCGCCCCTTACCAGCAGGAATTACTTTGGAAAGAACAATGCCCAAATTCCTAAATATTGTTTATAAATGTTTGTTTTCATTTAAATGGACTTTGTTATATAAAATAAATTTAAAAAAATAAATAAAATGTGTAAGTTTGGGAACTAAAAAAAAAAATTGTTTTGATTTTGATTTCCCATATAGGTAAGGATGTTGAGCACTTTCTTAAGTGTCTTTCAACCTCTTTGACCTGATTTTTAATAGGGTTATTTGGTGTTTTGTTGACTAGTTTCTTGAGTTCTTTGTGTATTTTGGAGATCAGCAATTTGTCGTATATAGGATTGGTGAAAATCTTCTCCCAATCTGTGGGCTGCCATTTGGTCTTGTCCACTCTGTCCTTTGCCTTACAGAAGCTTCTAAGTTTGAAGAGGTCCCATTTATTAATTGTTGCTCTCAGTGTCTGTGCCCCTGGAGTTATGTTCAGGAAGCTGTCTCCTATACCAATTTGTTCAAGGATACCTCCTACTTTCTGTTTTAAGAGGTTCAGTGTGGCTGGATTGAAGCTGAGGTCTTTGACCCATTTGGACTTGACTTTTGTGCATGGCGACAGATATGGGTCTATCTGCAGTTTTCTACACACCATCATCCAATTGTGTCAGCTCCATTTGTTGAAGATGCTGTCCTTGCCCCATTGTACTCTTTTAGAAATTTTGTCAAAAATCAGGTGTTCATAGGTGTGTGGGTTACTATCAGGATTTTCAATTCGATTCCATTGGTTGCCTGTCTATTTTTATGCCAACACCAGGCTGTTTTCAGAACTATAGCTCTGTAGTAGAGCTTAAAGTCAGGAATGGTGATGTCTCCTGAAGTTCTTTTATTGTATAGGGTTGTTTTGGCTATCCTGGGTCTTTTGTTTTTCCATATAAAGTTGATTATTATCCTTTCAAGGTCGGTGAAGAATTGTGGTGGGATTTTAATGGGGATTGCATTGAATCTGTAGATTGCTTTTGGCAAGATTGCCATTTTTGCTATGTGTATCCTACCTATCCAAGAGCATGGGAGATCTTTCCATTTTCTGGTATCTTCTTTAATTTCTTTCATTAGAGTCACAAAGTTATTATTATATAGGTCTTTTACTTGTTTGGTAAGCATTAAACCAAGATACTTTATGGTGCTTGTGGCTATTGTAAAGGGTGATGTTTCTCTGATTTCTTTCTCTGCCTCTTTGTCGTCTGAAAAAAGTAGGGCTACTGATTTTTTTGAGTTTATCTTGTATCCTTGTTGAAGGTGTTTATCAGCTGTAGGAGTTGCCTGGTAGAGTTTATTGGGTCGCTTATGTAAACTCTCATATCATCTGCAAATAGAGACAGTTTGACTTCTTCCTTTCCAATTTGGATCCCCTTGATCTCCTTTTGTTGTCTTATAGCAGTAGCTAGAACTTCTAGTATGATATAGAAGAGATATGGAGAGGACAGCTTTGTCTTTTTCCTGATTTTAGAGGAATTGGCTTAAGTTTCTCTCCATTCAGTTTGATGTTGGCAGTTGGTTTGCTGTATATTGCTCTTATTATGTTTAGGTATGTTCCTGTTATCCCTGACCTCTCCAAGACCTTTATCATGAAATGGTGTTGAATTTTGTCGAAGGCTTCTTCCAAATCTCTTGAGGTAATCATATGGTTTTTCTTTTTCTGTTTGTTTATATGGTGGATCACGTTGATAGATTTTTATATGTTAAACCACCCCTGCATTCCAGGTATGAAGCCTACTTGCTCATGGTGGATGATTTCTCTGATGTATTCTTGAATTCGGTTTGCCAGTATTTTATTGAGTATTTTTGCATCGATGTTTATCAGGGATATGGGTCTGTAGTTTTCTTTCTTAATTGTGTCTTTGTGAGGCTAGGGTACCAAGGTTATTGTGTCCTCATAAAAAGAGTTTGGCAATGAACCTTCTGTTTCTATATTGTGGAACAGTTTGAGGAGTAGTGGTATTAGTTCTTCCTTGAATGTCTGGTTGAATTCTACATTGAATCCATCTGGCCCTGGACTTTTTTTGGTTGGAAGGCTTTCAATAACAGTTTCTATTTCATTGATGGTTATAGGTCTATTTAAGTTGTTTGTCTGTTCTTGGTTTAATTTTGGTAAGTGATAGCTATCCAGAAATTTGTCCATTTCCTTTGAATGTTCAACTTTTGTGGAATACAGATCTTCAATGTATGACCTGAAAATTGTCTGGATTTCCCCTGTGTCCATTGTTATGTTCCCCTTTTCGTTTCTGATTTTGTTAATTTGCATGTTCTCTCTCTGCTTTATTGTTAGTTTGGATAAAGGTTTGTCTATCTTGTTGATTTTCTCAAAAAACCAACTCTTTGTTGCATTGATTTTTTTGTATGGTTTTCCTGGTTTTATTTTGTAGATTTCAGACCTTAAGTTGATTATTTCCTGCCATCTACTCCTATGGGGTAAGTTCGCTTCTCTCTGTTCTAAGTCTTTCATTTGTGCTCTTTATTCTCTTATGTGACTATCCTCTGTTTTCTTCAAATGGGCACTTAGTGCAATGAACTTCCCTCATAGCACTGCTTTCAAGGTGTCCCATAAGTTCGGGTATGTTGTGTCCTCATTCTTGTTGAATATTAGGAAGTCCTTAATTTCTTTATTTCTTCTTTGACCCAGGAGTGGTGCAATTGCACATTGTTCAGTTTCCATGAGTTTGCAGGTTTTCTGCTATTTGTGTTGTTGTTGAATTCCAATTTAAACCATGGTGATCTGAAAAGTTACGGGGACTATTCCCATTCTCTCTATCTGTTGAGGTTTGTTATGCCACCTAGTATGTGATCGATTTTAGAGAAGGTTCCATGTGGAGCAGAGAAGAAGGTATATTCTTTTGTGTTTGGATGGAATGTTCTATAGATCTCTGTTAACCCCAGTTGAGACATAACTTCTGTTAGTTCTTTTGTTTCTTTGTTGAGTTTCTGATTTGTGGTCCTGTTAGTGTTGAGAGTGGTGTATTGAAGTCTCCCACTACAAGTGTGTGAGGTTTTATATGAGCTTTGCATTTTAGTAGCGTTTTTTTTTTTTTTTTTTTTTTACGAATGTGGGTGCCTTTGCATTAGGGGCATAGATGTTCAGAACTGAGACTTTGTGTTGATGGATTTCTCCTGCGATAAATACGAAATGACTGTCTTCATCTCTTTTGATTAATTTTGGTTTGAAGTCTAACTTGTTAGAAATAAGGATAGCCACGCCTGCTTGCTTCTTGGTTCCATTTGATTGGAAAATCTTTTCCCAACCCTTTACCCTGAGGTAATGTCCATCTTTGAAGCTTAGATGTGTTTCTTGTATGCAGCAGAAGGATGGATTCTGTCTTCTTATCCATTCTGTTAGCCTGTGTCCTTTTATAGATGAGTTAAGACCATTAATGTTGAGGGTGAGTAAGGACTATTGATTGTTGATGCTTGTTTGTTTTAGGTTTGTTGTTGGCAGTGGTATTGTGAATATATTTGTTCTGCTTTACCCTTGGTTTCTGGTGTAGTTACATTATCTATTGCCTACATTTTTATGGGCTTGTTACCTTCCTTGGCTTGGAGTTTTCTTTCCAATACTTTCTGTAGGGCTGGATTTGTAGATACATATTGGGAAAATATGGTTTTGTCATCAAATATCTTGTTTTCTCCATCTATAGTGATTGAGAGTTTTGCTGTGTACAGTAGCCTGGGCTGGCATCCGTGGGCTCTTAGTACTTGTAGAACATCTATCCAGGACCTTCTGGCCTTGAGGGTTTCCATGGAGAAGTCAGGTATAATTTTGATAGGTCTTCCTTTATATGTTACCTGTCCGTTTTCCTTCGCTGCTCTTAATATTCTTTCTTTATTTTGTATGCTAGGTGTTTTGATTATTATGTTGAGGGGTCTTTTTTGTTTTGTTTTGTTTTGTTTTTGTTTTTGTTTTGGCCCAGCCTATTTGGTGTTCGGTATGCTTCTTGTACTTTCATGGGCATATCATTCTTCAGATTCTTCAGATTGGGAAAGTTTTCCTCGATGATTTTGTTTGAATATGTTTTCAGCACCTTTGAGCTGGGCTTCCTCACCTTCCTCTATGCCTATTATTCTTAGGTTTGACCTTTTCACAGTATCCCACATTTCCTGGATGTTTTATGTTAAGGATTTGTTGGATTTACGATTTTCTTTGGTCGATGAATCTATTTCCTCTAGTTTATCTTCCATGCCTGAGATTCTCTCTTCCATCTCTTGAATTCTGATGGTTATGCTTGCTTCTGTAGTTCCTGATCTTTTGCCCAATTTTTCTATTTCCAGCATTCCTTCAGTTTGTGTTGCCTTTATTTTCTCTATTTCAGTTTTCAAGTCTTGAATCATTTCCTTCACCTGCTTAATTGTTTTTTCTTAGCTTTCTGTACTTTCTTACTTTCCTTAAGAAATTTGTTCATTTCTTCCACTTTTTTGTTTATTTTTTTCTTCCATTTCTTTAACGGATTTTCTCACATCTTCTTTGAGGGCCTCTATCATTTTTATGATGATAATTTTTAAGTTGTTCCCTTCTGCTTCATCTGCTTTGTTGTTGTGTTCCATTCTAGTTGGTGTAGATTCCCTAGATTCTGGTGGTATCATGCTTACCTTTCTCTTGTTAGGTGTTTTCTTGTATTGCCATCTTCCCATAGCTTCTTCCAGTAGGTGTTGGTGTGGTCTCTCCCTCTGTCTATGGTACTTCCCCGGTGGGCTTATGTGGGTCAGACGTTTAATGTCTGTAGCTCTGTGTTGTCCAAGCTCTCTAGAAGGTCTCTTCACCAGCAGGGGCCCAAGTATAGGGGTCAGCGATCAGGCTCTAGCAGAAGACTGGTGATGGGGGTCAAAGATATTGAAGGCTGGGACTCAGGATATTCCTGTGACTATAGGCAGATCTAGCCTGGGCCTGGTACTCTCCAGCTGAGGCCTCTTCAGCAGAGGCCCTGCTATGAGGTCAAGATCCTGCCAGTGGGAACTCAGAGTGGTCCTGCAGAGATAGGCAGAACTCTGGGAAGGGCCCAGGGCTCCTTAGATGACTGGCATTGGGGTCAGAGACCACGCAGGTGGAAATTACAGGTGGTCCCTAGTGGATAGGCAGGTCTCCTGTGTTCAGAGCCGCTTCCGGAAGTTCCCAGAAGGAGTCTGGACTGTTGGCTCCACTCTCTGTCCCAATGCTCAAACAGAGCTGTGGGACAGTGGGCAGGGTAGGGCACAGGGTATGGGGTGGACAGAATCTTGGTGGGGGTGGGTGGGAGTGTATCAGAGCTCCAAGCATGCTCTTGATCAGGACAGGATACAGGAGCAGGAGGGTCCAGGGCCAACCCAGGGAGTTCCAGGAGGCGGATGTAGGGGAGAGGCCACCCAAATTGGTCCCAGACTCACCTCTAGCCAAGGCCTGGCAATAGAGGACAAAGCCTGGGCTGATACTCAGGATGTTTCTGCACTGATAGACGGATCTCACTGGGACCTCCTTTGATATAATCTTAAGACAGTAATGAATGTAGGTAAGAGTGATACTTTGGGTTTCATCCATTATCCTATAGAAACTTAAGTGTATACTCTGTGTTTGTATGTTTGTGTGTGTGTGTTTGTGTGTGTGTGTGTGTGTGTTTGTGTGTGTGTGTGTGTGTGTGTGTGTGTGTATAAAAGGGTACATATATTCATGCACATATTCAGTTTATATGTGATATTTATAAAAGTATAGTACACAGAGTTCAATTACTTGTGTTTGAATATATGGGCAATAAACATCATGTTGCATTAGAGTGGTAGAATTGTTAACTAGTTTTGAGTACAATTTGAAACTATTTCAACTTCCCTATTGGCTCCATAAAATATACTGCTACAAGTTAACAAACAAGGCTTGTGACACAGGTGAGTGGTGTCTCTGATATTATTTACTTTGAATTTATAGACTAGTGAAACAAGTTTCACTAAGAGGCTGTTTGGAAATTAAAATTTATGTCACAGTTATAGAAATTATAAAACAAGAGATAAATAATTCCCTAAAAGGTGAGTCACACCTGATTCCCTGGAAATGGGGCAAAAGTGTCAGGAGTTCAAGACCAGCCATAGCTACCTAGAGAGTTGGAGGCCAATCTGAGTTACAATCTTTAAAGTGGCATCTTTATGTCATGCTAGCCATGTCTTTGGAGTATTTTTTACCTAAAAAAATATAAACAGATACACTTCTACACTAAACGTTCATATTCAAGTACAAATGAGGGTTTTTTGTTTTGTTTTTTTGTTTTTTTTGTTTGTTTGTTTGTTTGTTTTGTTTTCAATTTGCATCCACTGCAAAGGCTAGGAAATATACAGAAAATCCTAATGTCCTGCAACTCAAACATTTTTTCATAACCATCTACTCTACATTAATGAATCTTTGATTTAATTGAATCTTGGATGGGTTAGATGGTGGATTAGCATATCTAAAGTGAGGGTAAGGCATTTAATATGTTACTCTGCAGAATGTAACTGACATAGGATTCTGTTTATGATTATTACTTTTGTATTTATTTGTTGCTTAGATGTGTAAACTGTGACCTCTATCCTGAGTTCAGTGTAGTAAAATCTTCCAAAGGATGAAATAGTAGAAATCCAGACAGGGCAGTATAAAATATAATATGGCCTTCCCATAATTATGCTGTAATTCTACTAGAACAAAACCATTTCTGTTGTAGGCCTTGTTTTTAGACACTTGCCTTAAATTTCTGGAAAGAGAAAACCTATTTATTTTAGCTAAGATTACTTTATTTTCAGCATGTACTCAAAAAGTCTAATAATTCCTGACTGGTTTTAAAAGAAAGGAAAATACACAGCAAATAGCACAGGCAGGCATGCACACACACACAAAGAGAGAGAGAGAGAGAGAGAGAGAGAGAGAGAGAGAGAGAGAGAGAGAGAGAGTTCAATATGAGCCTTATCTCAAAACATCTCAGTGTTTTAATATTCAGTTAAAAATCACAGAAGTTCACCAGCTTCCTGAATCTGAGGCAGAACTGTGAAGATTCACATTGAGCCCTCAAACAAGGGGGAGAAGTTTTATAGTTTTATAGGGCTTTCATTTTATTTTGTTGAGATTAATTTATGACTACATAGGACACACCATTTAAGGTAAGAATAATGGTTCCGCATTTCCTTTCTGAGTAGTCATTAGCATGGCACCAACTCTCAAGCATTCTCTTTTGCAACAGACTCTACTTTCAAAGATCTTAAGGAACAAAGACATTTTAAGGAAGTAAAATATTCATTCACAATATAACAATTATATTTCACATTCATACAAACTATTCCAGAAAACTAAGTGCTTCTCAGATGCCCTCCTCTGAACAGTATCTAGGAATTGTTTTCTCACTGGCTAAAACATTTTTCTCAGGAAATGGGCTGAACTGACATTGGACTTGATGGGAAATGTCATTCTGTAAATATGTTTCTCTTACTGGTTAATGGATAAAGCATTGTTGGCCTATAAGAAAGCAAGATAGGTGGGAAAAGGAGACAAGGAGGAAAGAGGAAGTAGTAGGGAGGAATCAGCATGTAGAAACGGAAGAGAGCAGAGGGCCGGAACCACTCTCCGGTAAGATGAGACCACGTGGAAATACTTAGATTAATAGAAATGGGTTAATAATTAAGACAGTGCTAGCTGATAAGAAACTAGTACCTGGCCAACAGCATTATATCAAATACAGAGTCTCAGTGTGTTAATTGGGGCAGGCATAGTGGTGGGATCAGATTGGCATGGAAAACCTACTTGTAACATGGACTATCAAAAATTTACCATGATTCTTTGGGACTTCTTGTGGATCTCTATAAAGAGTGTAAGTCTCCCAGGTTGTATTGAGAAAGACTCTGCCAATGCCCTCCGTTATGAAACACCCACATCAAGGTATTCTTCACACAGGCCAACTGCTTCTGTAAATCAAAGTAACTTCTGAATTCAGGCTTTATTTAAACGACAACATTAGTTTTTCCTATAAGATTTTTTTCTAATGATAACTAATGTTATTCCCATTATAGATGGTTTATTTCCTAGATATCGTACACACCTAAATACAATTTGGCAAAACAAAACAGAGCCTAAAGTTACAGAAGAAAGTCAATATCTTAAAAATATTTCATATAGCAACACATAGCAACAGAAGGTCAAATTTCTTTAGCAAGAAATAGTGTCCAACACTTAAGAACACAGACACATACACACCCATACAAGTATGCATTTGAAAGTACAAGAATAATAGAAAATAGGAGAATTTGAAATCAAGCAGTAAAATTAAACAGCCTTATCTAATGTAACCTCCCTGAACATAGCCTTTCCTCAATTATAAAAGTAGTAGTGGGCTAGAATTATAAGTTAGATGAATAATATAAACCAGTCAACAAATATGAATGACTCATGGAGTGATACTAAGTGAAAAAAATATGGTCATATAATAATGGAGAGATGAGTAAGAATATATGAATGAATCTTAAAATTGGAAACACCTTAGGTTTGATTAAATAACATACTCAGTGGCCTCAAATCCTAAGTTCAAAAGGAAACAAATTCAGTTTATTGAGGCAAGCCATAATTCCTTATATAGATTATACAAAATTAGGGGGAAAGATAACTGTGATATAAATAAAAGCACCACAGTGAGGTGGGTCAACAGAACTTAAATGATAAGAAGAAATAGAACTTGGAATAAGTTATTTTCCTAGAAGAACAAAAAGGTAACCTCAACTCTAATTTTCCAAACAGTGGCACAGATGTTTTCATACAATTCCCAAGCCTTCCCTTCTTCTATTGGCTTTTAGTATTGCAAAAATGAAATTATCTCCATAGTTACATATAAGGTGTGTCAGATATCCTCTTACTGGCATTTGCCATTTTAAGATAAGAATTCTTAAAATGACAGAAAGAGATGAGTGTGACTAATAGAGATGTGAGTATGTGAGATTTAAACTGACACACTTGATACCCTTGGGAATATGTATAAATTGAAATCACCAATCCAAGTATCACTTGAAATAATTGTCTTGATCAAGATGCACTTTGCATTCAGTGTTGGTCTCAACAAATAATATTGCAGGTAGAAAACAATGATTTCTCATTAAGCCTGTCTTATTCCCTACAGAAGAATGAGGAATACTAACCACACACTAAAAAGCAATTCCACAAAGGTGACTGCTGTAGCTTTAAGCCCAGTATGACACTTGCTACTTGGGAAGCTGGTCCTAAGAAAGTATAGTCCTTAAAAGACTGGGAGATTAAATGTGACTATGAGTCTCCTGTGAACCCAATGACAATGAAAGCTGATACCGTAATAGATGAGAAAGGATACTTTAATTTCTAAGTGAATATAATTGCTGTTTTCCTCATGCAATTAAACTCCAGAAATTCATCCATAAGTAGAAGATACAGCTTGTTAATTTGTTGAAAAGCATTAATTATGCTTACTCTGAATATGTGGATTGGGTTTGAGTGCATTTGTTCACATATTCAACAAAGTGACTGAGTTCCTGTTATGTCAAAATTATGAAAAATACTTTAGAAAGTATTAGCAGAGAAAAACAGTGCTAAATTTACATAAGAAATTAAGTAGGAACAAAACAAAAATTAACTAAGAAAACAAAGCATCAGGCATAGTATCAGTTTAGGATCACTCATAGGCATACCTCTCAACTAGATAATTTAAAATGGCATGGTACAATAGATATGATGTTTAAATCTTATGGATTTGATATAAACATAAGAAAATATATAAAGTTGACTTGATTTTAAACACATAAAATATTTGATGTAGGAATTGATGAGGATGTCTCAGTGGGAAAAGAGCTTGTTATATAGGCATGAAGACCATCATCCACATAAAAAGAAGGCCTGAGCAGTCTAAGGAACCTCTGACAGTGGAACCAGGATGTATCCCTGGTGTACAAAAGGACTTTGGGAACACGTTCCCCATGGAGGGATACTCCCTTAACCTAAAGACAGGAGGGAGGGCCTAGTCCCTACTCCAAATGACCTGACAGATTGAGATGACCCCTCCAGGAAGACATCACCCTACATGTGGAGTGGGAGGATGGGATGAGAGGGTGGTCGGGTGTGGAGGGGCATGTGAGGGTGGAAAAAGAGGGATGGAGAGGGAATTGGGATCGATATGTAAAATAAGAAAAATAAATAAATTATTAAAAATGGGGAAAAAATCCACTTGTGACAGCAGGTACTTACAGTCCCAGCACTGGGAAATAAAGAGAAGGGAATCCCTGGGACTTGATGGAAGGTTTAGCCCAAACATCAAGCTTCAGTTTTAATAAGTGACCATACCTCAAAAGATAATGTGGAGAGCAACAGAGGAGGACACCTGATATCAACCTGTGGGCCCTATGCAAACACACAAACACACAAACACACATACACACACAATATAACAAAGTATTCACTCCAGTATGAACCAAAATATGGAACAAATACCAGTTTAGTCTCCAGATCACATAACTTCAGCATTTTATGTTTAATACTTTTATTTTAAGACCAATCCAAGTCCCATATATGAAAGAAGCTGGCACAGCTTTTGTCTGTATGCAAGAAACAGCAGCAAGGGCTTTGCTGTGGATACAGGCACCAGAAGAGGAGATGGACCTTGGGGAACTTTATAAAAAAACAATATTAACTTGAACACTGGTTTATAGCATGGATATGTAAATAAATAGTAAAATTTCAATTAAACACATGAAAAACTAAATGAGTTTCATGACCAGTATTTGCTAAATGAAGTCTAATACCTACAAAATTCTTTGAAGAGATGAATATGGAAATTTACAATTAAAAATTAGAAAATACCAAACTTTGAGTTCTAGCTAATCATTTAAGACAAGAATCTAAATTAAATATGCTAGACAAGACCATTTTACTACAAATCACTTGATATCTTCAAGAAATAAGTAGGGATGAGTGGGAGAGGTGTGTGTAGAGAGAGTCAGACATATTTTTGTGAGTGTGTCTGTTAGGGGAAGCCAGACATTGGGAAGGGATAGTGATAACATGGGTTTGTTTTTATATATGAAGAGTTAGTAATCACCAGTTAGGAGTGTGTATAACCTATAATGAAAAGTTAGAGTTCAAAATGAGGAGACAAGTCATAAGAGGTTAAAATGGTCGGAAATTTTAGAAAACAGTACACTAAAACTTTGTGCTGTCCTATCTCTAGTTAAAAGGCAACCAATTAAGAGTCTAGAGTGTGTCTCAATTGGTAGAGTTGCTTGCGGAGCATACTTGAAGTCCTGGGCTCCATTCTCAGCAATACTGAATATGGTGGCACGCACCCATAAGCTCAGCACTTGGAAAGTAGAGGCAGGTGAGTCAGAAGCTGAAAGACATTCTAGGCTGTATAGCATGTATAGTAAGTTTGGAATAAGTCTTGGATAAATGAGAGTGCATTTCAAAGTCAATCAATCTTCCCTTGCAGCTATGTAATGTAAATGATGCATAGAATAAATAAAAAGAAAATAAATAAGGACGGGAGTTGGTGGAGCATGACTAGAGTCCCAGTACTCGGGAGGCAGAGGTAGGCAGATCTCTGTGACTTTGAGGTCAGACTGGTCTAAAGAGCTAGTTCTGGGACAGCCAGGACTGTTAACACAGAGAAGCCCTATCTCAAAAAAACTAACTAAATAAACAATAATAAAATAAAAATAAATAAATCAATATAAACAGATTAACCACACAGAAGAAGCTGGTGCATTTTACAGACTATTAAAAGGAAGGATAGAAAGGCATTGGTTTTCAGCAAGTTAGAGGGTATACCATTAAGAGGAGATGAGCTGGTGGCAGTGGCAAATTGCTAGTAATGAGATAATGGTCAAGAAAACTCATATGCTGCTCAAGTCGATTGAAGATTGAAACATTTAATCAATATCTTTAATCATGGTCTTTTATGTAAGTTCATGTCAACTTATAGAAATGGTTAAATCAAATGACAAGCCTACACATACATGAGCCCAGTCACACTCATAGCCCCTACTCTCTTTTCCAGAATCCTAGGGAAGGGGAAAGAATAGAAAATAAGACAAAAGGTAAAACCCAAAGCTTTAAAATCAAGCACATCAGCCTTCCATCCTATGTCCAAAGATACATGTTGTGTGAGCCTGATGAGCAAAATACCACGTGGCTGATCAGAGTCTTAATTAGAGGAGGGCAAGATGGCCACCGGAAGGAGCCAAAAAGGGGGCCGCTCTTAATGCAAACATCCCAAAGCTGGTGAAAGAACACAGGTCTGATAAAGGCAAACTCCAGCCCATCACTTTTTTCTGTGACTCCCATGGAGAAGAAAAGTCAGAGGTTCTCCTCTGAACTTCACAGACACACAGATGGAACTGACACTACTCAGCAACTTCTGACATCTACTGGATGCTGAACCTGAGCTGTCCACTGCATCTTGACCATGGTGCTATATAAAGTATCTGACAGCAGATGAGAAAATTAGGTATACAGTGATACTATGAAGTTTGTAAGAGAAGCAGTCAGATGCTGGGATGGGATACACATCATACTGCTGCTCTACTTTATCTAGGGTGTCTCCTCTGACAGCTGAATCTCTGTAGGTTTGAATTCTAAATATCCTTCTAGGCACAAACTAACATTCAAACTGCAGTGGATGTGTGTCCTTCCCAGAATATTTCAGCTCTAGCATCTGATTGACTTGTGGACAAATGTCACTGACATTCTTCTATCTACTTTAGAAAATCCATAAAATATTCTTCCTCCAATGAGTTAAAATTATGTTTTCTAACCACAAACTAGAGTAGCTAAAATAACTATAAATTCTATGAATCTCTAGAAGAAATTAGATAATTTGCCACAACCATGCAGGACGGGTCTGATTTCATGTTAGAGTGGAGAATTATCTGCTTGTCAATTTAGCTGTAGAAATTTTTAAAGAAATCAAAACTTACCTGGATTTGTATGGTCATCTCAAGATATCAAGTCACAAAATTCCAAGTTATCCAAATTCAGTTGATCAACCTCACAAGTCCATTAAAACTCACATCAGGAATCTGAGGTTTGTTTAAAGCCAAAGGTAATTTGACTTTGAGAACTAACATAAATGGTGACACATTTTTGCTGATAGAACTGGTTTGCCCCTTGACAATGCAAACTTGTTTATCCTGCAGCTAGCATAGACTAATCAGTTAGAGGAATAAATGGACAGGAATATCCAGTGTTAAAAACTTCTCTGAAGAAGCCACAAGTTTGCTGAAAATCCTGCAAATGGATTGGCTGACTAGAACACTATAATTGTAGAGAGATGGAGTGCTTGATTTTAGTTTGAAGTCTACAAGGCAGACCCAAAATTAACCTTCACTCTCTTTAAGAGCCATTTACTACCAATTTTTGTATCTGCTCAAACAACTTTATGACTGCTAGGCATATTTTGGGGGTATATTATTAAACTCAGCAGGTCCTCTAGCTCTAGTCATCCCTAAGATTATTTTTCTAACATCTGAAACCTGCAGGGAGACCCTCCTGCTACACTCTCATTGTATTTGGTAAGTTCACTAATTATGACTTTCTTTGATTCAGTGACTATAAATGCTCATATATTCTCTTCCACGATGGGACCAATTTATTTTGGGAGTGGGGGGTAATCAGGATTCATGCTCCCAAGCCTTGGTCACTCTTCCTTGGTAGTGATAGATTGTCTCTTGAACCCTGTGAAACAAGAGCTGTGATTCACATTGATGCCAGAGTTGCAGATTATCAGCCATGAAGCACTCAATCTATTCCACAAGTTGACACTGTCACATTTCAAAATGAAATGAGAACAATAGTCTATGAATGGATTCTAATGAATTCCCAGCTACTAAAATGCTAGTATTTTAAACATCAGAGCTTGAGATAGCTACCATTGTGTCTTCCTCACATCCCCTCTACCATTTTGCTCCCCTCTCCCTCTCCATCTATTCATTATTTCTCCTTTTTACTCACTACCTCTAATTTGAAATTTTATGCAAATGTGTCAGTCCAATAGTGGGAGTATAACATGTAGACATCGAATCTTTGAGATTTAGGTGACACAGTTTTCTTTCAAATGAAAGGTAACAGGTTTGTGTATAACCTGCAGATCCACTTCCTACTTTCCAGTAAATTGGAGGATTGTTATGGAAAATGTTTTAGCTTTTAATTTTTCCTTTTTCATATCCAGCTGTTAACATAGTTTTTCCAACACATTAATAAATATTTAAATAATCATTGAAGGATACAAAGAACTTAGGAGAATTTTTGTGGTTACTCTGAAACAGAAATAGTTAGAGCAAAGGGAAATATCTTAAATGAAAACGCTTGATCATGACTTAAAGCAACAGCAGCCCTCTTTCCTAAGGAGTCCTTGGGCAGGGGATTTTGTTAATCTAAGAAGAAAAGGAACATTGGGGCAGAAATTATCAGAATACCCTTTATACCTCACAACTTACAAGTTACGGTGTTAAAATAAACATGTCAGGGGCTGGAAGATGGCTCAGTGACTCATAGGTCTGGCAGTTCTCGCAGAGGACCAGAGATAGTTGCCAGAGCACATGTTGGGAGGCTTATAACTTCCTGTAAGTTTGAGCCCACAGGATCTAATCAATTCTTCTGGACTCTACAGGAATCTGCATGTATGTGGGCACACATACAAACACACACGAAAATAATAAAAAAAGGTGCTCCAGTATCTTCTAGTATAATCCCAGAATTGTGTAACTATAACTAAAACTTTAGACATGCTTATCCAAAGAGAAAACGTGTCAGTTCACAGTCAGTCCCTATTTCCCCCTAACTGCCCTGCCTATCCAAAGTGAACCTCCTTTCTCTCTTAGTTGGTTTGTTGATTCTGGACATACAACATACATGAAATCTTATACTATGTTTGGGGATCAGCTTCTCTTTCTTAGCAAAATGTTTTCAAGATCTGTTTGTGTAAGGAGTAGGGTTTTTCTGCCCCACCACTGGTCTTGTCCCACTGCCATGCCAGCCCCAATTAACACAGAGAGACCCTGTATTTGATATAATTCTGTTGGCCAGTTACTTGTTTCTTATAGGCTAGCTCTGTCTTAATTATTAACCCATTTCTATGTATTTTCACGTGGTCTTATCTTACTGGGGAGAGGCAACTGGTGGTTCTGCTCTCTCCAGAGTCTCCATCTTGACTCCTCCTTACTACTTCCTCCAATCCTTCTTGTCTCCTAGTCCCGCCTATCTTGCTTTCCTATTGGCCAACAGTGCTTTATTCATTAACCAGTATGAGAAACATATATACATAATGGCATCTTCCCTCATCTCCTCTTTTCTGTCTAAATTAAAAGAAGGGTTTTAACCTTAGCCTAGCAAAATATATAACACAACAGTTATCAAGTAAGAATCACAGATAACCATATTTATTCCATTAACATTTAGCAAGATTTAAGAAAATATTCCATCATCTATTCTATCTTTGTAAGTCTAAAGTCCTATATATAACTTATCTTTAAGCCTAACTAAGGAAAACTATAACCATAACTATCTGTCTTCAACTCCTTCAAAGACCATAGAAGGATAATATATAAACTTTAGAAATGACAGAGAAATCTTGCCTTGTCAGTCACATGAAGTTCTTCTGTAATCTTCCATCTTCTGCCCATAGGTCATAGTGTGTCTAGCAGACTCTTCAGCAAAGTAGGAAACTTTAAACTCTCTTCTTGTATTGGCAGTTTGTTAGTCACTTTTCTCTGTGTCCTGGAGAATCTCTGGCAGACTCTTCCATGAAGCAGCAACTCTGTAGCAATGTCCATCTTGAATCAGCAGTCACTTTTTATGGGTCCTGCATGTCCAGTTTATACAGCATAAAGACAAACAGTCCAGACAAGAGCAGTATCTTGTCCAAATGGCTAGTCTTGCCATATTGAAAGTAAATGTTATAACAAGTTTCTTCGATGTCCATCTTCCTTTTTGACGCAGGTGGTGTTGCCAGGAGCAGTTATGTCTCATTGTCAAGAAAAACCCTAAACCATTTTAAATGCCATATTCTGTAGGTCTTTGAAAGGTTTGAAGAATGTCTATTTATCTCAAATACATCTCTATATATCTAGGAAACCTAACTAACATTATAAATTTTGACTATTATAGGTAACTATCTATAATCTGTACTAATTTATACATTACATTTCTATATGATCTATATAAACACACAATGCCTAAACAAGAGGAGAAATACACATATCACAAAATTGACCTTAAATTGTTAGCAGATATTTGCTAACTTAACAAGTGAAATGGGACATACAGTTTTTCTTGCTAGCTGTCATATCTGGCTTTGCATTATAAATCTGATATTGATCAGCATCCTTCCCCACTGTGCATTTCCAACCACCAAGGTGACTCCACACTCCTCTCTGTAATTCCAAATCATTGTATTGGAACAGTCATCAAACTCCCAAAACAAAGGACAGCATGACTTTCATGGGAAGGCTCATTGTGGCACATGTTGGTATTCTTTTCCCTGGCCTGATATTTACTTTTATTCTTGTAACATTAATTTATCACAACATCTTTAAGACACTTCTTTATGAACTTTGCATTGTGGTACCTTGTTCAAATTTAAATTTTGATTAAGAAGGTCTTGGTAAGGCCCAAGATTCCATCTTCCTAATAAACTTTCAGAAAATGCTTTCAAGAAAAAAATTCTATCTATTCACAAATTTCCCTTCATCTTTGAATCATTGCCTGCAAAACAAGATTACTTCCTTATCCTTAGATTTCTCCCCACATTCGAATTCACATGCTATTTCATAGCATAAGATCAAAATATAACCTTCCAAATACATCATATTCCCTAATGATCAATGTATTTTAAAGTGACCAATGTATTTTTAAAATGCCTTATTATCTTAAAATTGACATGTGCAGCTTATTATTTTAAATATTGAGACATAGTTGAATAACATAGTGATTATTCATAAATACAAAAGTAAAAGTAGAGTTGACTATGTCTATTTGTCACTGGCTTTGATAAAAACTCTGTGTTAGGTTTATTGCTGTGAAGAGGCATCATGATAATGGCAACTCTTTTAAAGGAAAAATATGTAATTGGGTGGCTCACTTAGAGTTTCAGAGGTTCATCCCATTATTATCATGACGAAGGAGCGTGGCAATGTGCAGGCAAACATGGTGCTGGAGAAGTAGCTGAGAATCCCACACCTTGCAGGCAATAGAAAGTTGACTGAGATAGTGGACAGTATCCTGAGCATAGGAAACATCAAAGCCCTTCCCCACAGCCACAGTGATACACATCCTCCAATAAGGCTATACTCATTCCAACAAAGCTACACCTCCTAATAGTACTATTTCCTATGGGATTATGGGGGTGAATTGCATTCCAACTACCACAACCTACTCCATAGCTTCCACAAACTTCTAACAATAGCATAATACAAAATGCATTTAGTCCAATTTCAAAAGTCCCTATAGCCTATTACAGTTTCAACAATGTTTTAAAGTTCAAAGTCTCATCTGAGATTCATACAATCTCTTAAGTGTTATTCCCTACAAAAACAAAATTTAAAACATACCCAACAAGCCAGGGTGTTGGTGGCACGTGCCTTTAATTCCAGGACTCGGGAGGCAGAGGCAGGCAGATCTCTATGAGATCTATACCTGGAACAAAGTGAGTTCCAGGACAACCTCCAAATCAATACAGAAAAATCTTGTCTCAAAAGTAATCCAACATATAGTAGCATGGGATATATATATGTGTGTGTGTGTGTGTGTGTGTGTGTGTGTGTGTGTGTGTGTGTGTGTGGATGTGTGTATGTGTGTGTGTGTGTGTGTGTGTGTGTGTGTGTGTGTGTGTGTGTTTCAAAGCATAGGGAAGGAAGCACAGTGAGGAAATACTGAACCAAAGCAAGTTCAAAACTCAGGTGGGCAAACTCCAAACAGCATCTCCATGTTTAATGTTAATATGCTCTGCAGATCTCCAACTCCTTCATCTTTGCTGACTGCAACACACTTCTTGCTCTTGGGCTGATTCTAATGCCTGTTAACATCTCTCTTTAGCAGATATTCCACAATGGTGGCATCTCTAACATCTTGTGTTTTCCAAGGCAATCCAGGCTTCAATGCCACAACTCATTCAATGGCTTCTCTAGGCCTCCATTCAAAGACAGCCCTAAAACATGCCTAGCTTCAGCAGCTTTCTATACTTAAGCAGAACCATGTCCCCAAAGTTGCCCATTTCTGCTGCATGCTGGGGCTAGAACATGGCCATCTTGTTCAATTACATCTTCAACAACTATCTACTTTTTATTGTTACCTTTACTACCTAAGCTTGGCTGTCATTGAACTTGTTGTGTAGACCAGGGTGGTCTCAAATTCAGATGGTCTAGCCTCTGCTTTCTGAGTTCTGAGATTAAAGGCATGTGCCACTGCACCAGGTTCTAAGCTTACCACTAATAGCCACAAAACAGAATCTACACCAGGCGTTTTAAGATGTCCTTTGTCAGTGGAATTAAATCAAATTAGCCTCTGTCAGACTTTTTGGACAAGGACAAAAAGCAACCACATTCTTCACCAAAATATCATAAGAACGATTTCTAGGCAACATATTAATATTTTCTTCTGTGACCTCTTGAAAACCGCACCCCCTCCAGTTCACCAAATTAACTCAGCACCACTTGTCTTCCATGTTCCTACTAGTATAGCCAACTAAGCAGCACTTCTCTGTTATTTTTTTTTTTTTTTTTTTTTTTTTTTATTGCTGGGAAGAGACCCGGCGACTCTTATAAAAGAAAACATTTAATTGGGTTGGCTTGCTTATAGTTTCAGAGGTTCAGTCCATTGTCATCATAGCGAGGACCATGGCAGTATGCAGGCAAACATGATGGTGGACAAATAATTGACAGTCCTACATCTTGCAGGCAACAGGAAGTTGTCTGAGACACTAGGCAGTATCCTGAGCATAGGAAACATCAAAGCCCACCCACCAGGGATATACTTCCTCCAACAAGACCATATTCACTTCAACAAAGCCATATATCCTCGTAAAGTCATTCCCTATGATCTTATTAGGGCCAATTATTTTCTTTTTTAAATTTATTTATTTATTTTATATAACCAAGTCCATTTAAATGAAAACAAACATTTATAGACAATATTTGGGAATTTGGGCATCGTTCTTTCCAAACTACTTCCTGCTGATAAGGGGCACTGTCAATGGGATTCGAAGAAGATGCAGAAATCCTGGCTGTAGTCTGTAGGGCTGCTTTGTCCAGCTGTTTTGAATGTAGTATCACCTGGTACTCTGTTTCAGGTGGTCTGGCTTCATCAAACCACATTAGTCTAGAAGGAATCCACATCTTTTCATTTTCTGTGGAAACAAAAATAGAAATCCTTTTCCCCACTAACTTGTCCTTGAACTTAAATTTTGGAGTCAAAGCATTTTTTAAATTTAATTTATTATTTTACATGTCGATCCCAGTTCCCTCTCCCAATCTTCCTTCCTCTCTCCCTCCCTCTTTCCCTCCCTTCCTCCCTTCCTCCCACCCTCCTTCCCTCCCTTTTACCCTCTCTGCCCTCTCACATGCACCCTAACCACCCTCCCTCCCCCATCCCCCCACCCCAATTCCATATGTAGGGGAAGCCATTCAGTTGGGGTCATGTAGATCTGACAGGTCATGTGAAGTAGGGACTAGGGCTTCTCTCCTGTCTCTAGATTAAGGCAGTTATCCCTCCATGGGGGATGTGTTCACAAGGTCCTTTTGTTCACCAGGGATACATCCTGGCTCCACTGTCTGAGGTCCCTTAGACTGCTCAGTCCTTCTGGCTGAGACCCATATTCAGGGGGGCCTGACTCAGTCCCCTGATGGCTTCCCAGCTATCAGTCTGGTGAGGGCCAATTATTTTCAAACTAACACAAACTACCTGGGCTAGCTAACACTCACTCAGTTATTATGTTGCTTAAGTTTCCATAACATAGTGCCTTAAACCAATGGCCTAACAGAAATGTAATTTCTCATAATATGGATGTGGGAAGTCCATTATCAAGTTTGTAGTAGAGTAATTTCTGGTGAGCGATCTCTCAGTAACAGCTCGCTTCCCTCTCTCTCTCTCTGGAACATCATGTGGGCATTCCCCTTTGCATATATTCTTACCACTTCATCTACTTGTTGAATGAACATCAGTTCTGGAAGACTGTCACCTCACCCTTAAAATACCACTTAAATTTAACTATCTCCATAAAATTAGTTATCTCTTTTTCTAACCATGATGTGGTTTAACTTCAAAAAATAAATTTATACAGGGGTAAATTTCAATTTTGATTACCCCCTTTTAGAACTAAAAAAAAAAGTCTCTTGACCTTTTGCCAAAAAAATACTATTTACCATATTTAATTTTTATGGGAAATACACATGGAGTACAATGTGAGTGGTACAAATGAGAGCATAAGGGAAAATGCAATTCTTTCTGTGAACAGCTTTAGCCGTGTTGATGTCAACAGGGCAAATTATTTCAGCCTGCCCTCTTTTCATTAGATAACCAGCTACTAGTTATTTACTAATTTGTGGTGCTTACATATAACCAACACCTATAATTTTAAAGCCTGTCTTAGACAGGTTTAGAAAGAAACATGACCCTTTCTATTGAATGAAATATTTTAAATCACATTAAACAAAAAAATGAAAAGATTGTTAAGCAATAATAAGGTGCACTACAATTACAAACAATTTTGCTTAATTATATGCTACTCTAGTACTGAATAGAATATGTAGATGAACCCTTTAATGCATTTATAAGTAAGATCAAATTTGAATAAACCACTAAATGCACCAGCTGTACTTTCTATTAGCTTTGTATTTGAATATGTTTCTTTCCTTTATTTTGGCCAAAACTTATTACTGTACCATTAAAACTGGTTTCACAATAATATTTCTAAAATGTCATTGTATTAATTAACAAATTAGAGGTACCTTTAGGCTCCAAAATTTAGAGAGTGGTGTCAATGTCACATTAAGGAGTGAAAATAAAGCTACTTCCTCTTGGCTTAATTAAACCAAGAGCAAGTCAACTTTGAATTTTCCACTTCTGTCCTTGTTTCATCTCTGTGTCTGTCTGTAATTTGTGGTTACTGGCTTATTTGTAGCTCTCTCTCTCTCTCTCTCTCTCTCTCTCTCTCTCTCTCTCTTTCTCTGTGTGTGTGTGTGTGTGTGTGCGTGTGTGTGTGTGTGCGTGCATGGGTGTGTGAAAGAGAAAAAGAGAGAGCTATGCCTGTCCCTGTCGGCTTTCATCTGTGTTCATTGAACAATGAAGAAAACATGGTATAGAGAAGGAATGAGAGATTCTTTAAGGATATCTTTAACAGTTTTACAAGGGATGAAGTCATTTTACTGACCACAAGAGACTCAGAAGTACATAGGACTGCAAGCATACATATTATAGAGCTATATCTTAAGGGTTTCAACATATATGGTATTTACTGTAGATGGCTGATTTCAACTTATTGACTGTTTTCAGCAAAAGGTTATCATATACATTACTCTAAATCAAAGACATGGATACACATATAAGATTTGAGCTGTGCTTAAGCTTTGGTTACTGTGAAAGCTGATTAAATGGAAAAATCCAAGGCAAATATGGTTATTTGGCCACATTGTTCTCATAAAGGCAGGCAAAAGCTAAACAGGCTTAGTATATACACAGTAGGAAAGCAGGCTAAATACACAGTTGTAAATTATCTCAGGGGGTATTATTAACTTTGTTTTGAGACCCACCCAAAGTTTAGTCTATTGTACGTCAAGATATTCTCATTAAAATGTATCACTGCATGTAATCAAGATAGAAGCTACCTAAAACCGCAATGAAATCTAATGTACTATTAGAGACAAATGGTAAGAGTTTTATTCAAAATTGTTTTCTAACACAAAGTTCACTACAATAATCTCTAGGGATCTTTAAAATTGTTTATTTTAGTATATGTGTACTTACGTATTGTGTGCATGTGTATGTGCGCACAGTGTAGAAATCGGAGGGTACTCAGTCTGTGGTACTCAGTCTCTCATTCAATCTGTGTAGCTTAGGGGTGATCTCTGATAGCCAGGCTTTGTGGCTATCATATTAACCCATTGAGTGATCCCACTGGTGCCATTTGTACATACCTATTCATGAACTGAAACCATAGGAGACATTGGCTTTTCTAAGAGAAAGATGTATTATCTTATCTACCAATGATGAATATCTAAATTAAGATGGCCTCTTCTTATGTGCCTGTCTTTAAAGCACTAACTTTAAGAAGGGCATGGATGAAGATTCATGAGAATTTGAATAGGAGATCAGAGACAGAAGGCTTTCTATGAAAATAAACCTATGCTCATTCTACATAACACACACACACGTGCATGCATGTGCATGATCAGAGAGAAAGAGAGAGATTAAAGAATCTCTAACAATCTATCATCCTTCTCTCTTTAAGTGTTATAATCGAAACAGTCTTATCTTATTCTTTGGGCTTTATTCCCTCCTATTCTTTTTAAGTCTTAGAGTATATTATTTTGGAGATCTGCATTTGAAAAGAAATATTAGTTTTGTTAACAAAAACTTCATCAAAACTAAGTAGATATTAATTATGCTGTAAATTTTAACATGGTTTAAGCAATAATTCCATTATATGTCTATGCATTCTTGGAAATATTAAATAATAAAAAAAGATACAAATGCTTTGCCAAAATGGTGTCTTGGAAAACTGGACAGAAAACTTAACTAGTCTTGTAGGTGTTCCTTTTTTCCTCTCTTTGCTCTTTGGGAGCCAGCTCCCAAATAAACATACAGAGACTTATTCTTACTTATGGATGCCTGTCCTTAGCTTGACTTGTTTGCCAATGTGTTCAGTGGATTTAAATATTTTAAATTTTAATTTAAATTTAACTGCAATACTGAGAACAGAACCCAGGGTCTTATGTGTGCTAGGCAAGTGGTGCTGTACCACTGAACCCATCTTTCATCCTTGCATTTTTGAGACAGGATCTGTCAAGTGTTGGTTGGTATTGAGCTCATAAGCTTCCTGTTTCAGCCTCCTGAGTGCTGAATTTAATAATGTATACTATCATACCTGGCACTAATTAATCTCATGATGCTATAGATTAAGAATCTAAGGCTTGGATCCTGTATCCATAAAGTTTTAATTAGAGGTGAAGATTAAATTAGCAGGAATTACAAGAAGGGTTTACTTATGTGATCATGAGGGTTGATTAGGCAAGTTCACAATCTGTGATATAAACAGGAAATAAAGGACGAACCATAAGCTGGAACTCTATGGTCTCTGCAAACTGAAGTCACTATAATTTTCTTTTCTTTTTTTCTTTTTTTTTTTTTTTTTTTTAACTCCAAGCCATGTCACACTGGGACTCAGCTGCATGCTAACTGATTTACCCAGATAGCTTCACAGTAGTACCTGGTACATTGGCAAGAACAGGCTGCAGAATGGACTCATTTGGCCCTTTCTCTCCACTTCATCATTAAGACCCCAAAAGCTGACCACTCAGCTAAGGCATCCAGATCCTTCAGACTCGGGAAATAGTTTGGTGTCTACAAGTCTAGTTCTAGATCCCTATTTGTTTGGTCAAAGCAATCAGAGGGGAAAGAGACTTTTCTGTTGGATGGAAACACATGCAATCCTTTAATCTGCCACTGACACTCTGGTTTCTTATTGTATGGTATAACTGTAGAGAAGCCACAGTATTTTCCTATTGTCAAGAAGTAAATAAAGGAACAGCAAAATAGAGAAACAGACACAAATACATGAAGTACATGAAGTTCAATGCAGAATAAAGATGATACTCCAGATCATTAAGCAGGAGTTGCACCAAACAATAAAGATTTCTGGATAATGGTGCGAAAAATGGAAATTTGGTCTCTACTTCATACTGCATATAAAAAAAGAAAATCAATAATTCAAGATGGATTAAAGACATCAGTATGAAATCAGAAACCTTTACAAAACTTTTAGTAAAGGGATAAAAGAAATATGCTATTAGCTGGGAGGAAAGAGAAAGACTGTAATCATTACAGAAAAAGATCTATTGGATCAAATTAAACTGAAAACTTCACTTTCTTTCCCCACACTCACCTTACAAATATTTCTGCAGTTAATTTCCAATAAGTTAAAAATGGAGCAGAAATATACAACTCTTGAGGCTCTGAAAAGTGTTATTTTTGTGAAATAATTGTTTATATTTATCTTAGTATTGCTCATATGTCTGTGTTTTTAGGGCTGATGACTTGATATTTGGTAATCACTTAAGCAGCTCGTGCCAATGTAAGACTGATTCTCCTCTCCACAGTCATTAATTGCCTGTAGCTCCTCTTCTATGGGTGGGGTCTTATAGTATTTCTCTCACCTACATTAGGATGTCAACTGGTATTGTCATTGTTCAGGCATATTTTTGACATTTCATAGGAGCAGTTTTTCTGTCATGTATAGAAGATATCCTGTTCCTCTGGTTCCTAAATCTTTCTGACCCCTCTTTCACAAGGTTCCCTAACCCTTAGGTGTAGGGATTGTTGTATATATAGCCACTGGGGCTGTATACACACAGTAAATTAAGAATTTTTGATCATTGGGACTTGGAAGCGTACAAAAAGAAAAGCCTAAACTGGAAACATTTTGCAACATATTCAGAATATAGAAGGAAATTCTAGAAAATAATAGAAATATCAAATATTCTAGTAGGGAAGTTGACAAAACAAATGCATTCTTATTAAACAGAACAGAATAATAGGTGGGCAAATAAATACAAAGAAAAATATGTCCTACCTCATTAAAAAAATGCTTAGTCATAAAAAAAATTTGGATGTGCACCCCAGCAACTACAGTGTAAACCAACAATAAGACTGCTATCCAAAACCAATGGGATTGAAAAGAAATCAACACTGTCATGGTGTAGACTTGATTCATCAAGAAATAGAAATACCCTGTGTCCATTAACTGGTGAATGTGTAAAAAAAAAAATTGTGGTACACATATATGATAGAATAATATCCAGTCACGAAATAATGAGATCCTGCTATTTTTATCCATGGGAGTGCAACTGTAGGGTATAATGTTGAACAAAGACAAACCCATGATCTCGCTTGTGTGGAATTTGAAATTTCAGACATCATAGGAACCGGCAGTAGAAGGGTAATAGCAGAGGCTGGTCAGGAGAGTGAAAATGAGAGCATGTGGTGTTGCACAGCCATACCATACGACTACAGATAATAGTGACATGCATGAGCTTCAAGATACCAAAAAAAAAAGGACTTTAGATTTTTCACCATATGCAACAAAAATGTTAAATGAGAGAAATTTTAATAAATATATCCATCCAAAAAATAATAAAAAAATAAATATGTCCATCCATCAAATATATCACAGTGTCTCAGGAACATACCATTTTTATTTTTATGCATCACTTAAAATCTAATTTAAAAAATTTGTAATGCTGTAACATTGGAAATTAGCTCAACATGTATTTGGGACAGAGTTTTTCTCTGATACTCGCTTTTCTTTAGTACTAGCTTGCCAAAACTGCTTGATACAAGGTAGCAACATAACCATTGTCAATAACATGAAGTAGTAGTTTTATTTACTTGTACTAAAGTAAACCAATGAAACCTGCAAATAACTTTTTCCTGATTTAGGAGCTTTTTCCTGATTTACTTCAAACATTCTTATTCAAGAATAAGGCATAGTGTTACCAACATGCAAAGGAAAAACAAAAAATGAGTATCTGACCTTGTGTTAGCAGTCTGCTGACTTGGGGAGCTGTGGCATAGACCTTATATTTGTGTTTCTCAAATGTGAACTGTGGGCCAGTGCTGCTTTGTGTAGACTGTAAGTGCCTCAGATAGTGTCAGCACTGAACATGTAGTGATTAATACCTTGCAGATGAATGAGACTTTTGCCTTAGGTTTTTTCATGCCTTGGAAAGGGTATGTACACCAGAAAACCTGCTCATCTTTTACCTAGTGCAAATACCTCTTGCTTTGTTGTTCTTGTTGTTACATATTTTTATATTTAAAATTTACTTTTGCAGAAGTGAAAACCAACAGCCACATTCATATGCTGTTTAAGTTAAACAATATTTGTGATCCATGTTCATGAATTTGTAGTGAAGCTGTGTTTCTGTTTAGATACAAGTGCAGCTTCAGCTTCTGTTTAGTAACACTTTCTACCATTGATTAAATGTAGGAGTGTATCTTTCTGAAGAGGTATACATACTATAAATAAACACTGGTTGTAACAATAAAGTGGAGCTCTAACTATAAAAATAACAACTCTAGTAAGTGATATACATATGCTGAGCTCTTCTCAGTCTTGTGTAAATATATTCCTACCAAAGACAACATAGGCATTAGAAATAATCCCCTCACCACCATACACACATATCATCTCAGAATACATTGTAGAATTTACACAAAGTCAAGTGATGGGAGTAGTATCAGTTCAACTCAAAGACCTCGCCTTCCCTTGTGTTATCCTTAAGAGGAAAGGATCACCAGAGGGAGAGCCATCTTATTATTTCAGCCACATCACAAAGGAAGAAGTGAAAATCACAAACAGCAACGCAGATGGCATAATACTACATACCCTATCAATTAGACAATTGAGATACTCAGAATTTGTGAAATTGTACCTTTGACTTAGAAGCCACGTCTCCTAAGCTGACCTCTACTGTCACTACCATCCAGTGATGGTAACTTTTACCACCTGAAACAGAGTACCAGGTGATGCTACATTCAATACAGCTGGACAAAGCAGCCTTGCAGACTATAGCCAGGATTTCTGCATCTTCTTCGAATCCCCCATGACAGCTCAACTTACCAGCAGGAAGTAGTTTGGAAAGAACAACACCCAAATTCCCAAATATTGTCTATAAATGTTTGTTTTCATTTAAATGGACTTGGTCATAAAAAAATAAATAAATAAATAAATAAATAAATAAAATAAAAAATGTAGTAATAAAAGTAATCTTTGACATTTGTCAGGCACTTTCCTGCTTGATGGCTTCATTCTTGTGAGAATGAAAAGTAGATTTCATTTATGCACTTACATACTTAATGATAATAGCCTTTTTAATCTCAGAAATTATATTTTCAAATAAACTTTATTTCATATTTAATAGCTATTTTTGAAATGCTTCAGACATCTATGAATTATTTTTTAAAGCACTATGATAATTAACTCCAGAAAAAATTTAAGGCATAAGAGCCACAAAAGCAGAGGGCACTCTTTTACAAAAGGAAATTTAAGCACATTTTTGCAACCTCAATAATAATGAATATAGAATGTAAGTACAAATATATGCTCCATTAGGATAGAGATCTCCGAGGGAGATGCAATGGCTATACAATTTACAGAGAATTAAATAGAAAACACCTGTCTTCCAAAGAGAGCCTTAGATCATGGCTATAATCACAGCACTCCAGAGTAAAGTAATTTGAATGTATTTGGCCACATACTCTCATAAGACACTATTAGGAGGTGTGGTTTTGTTGGAGTGGCTATGGCGTTATTGAAGGAAGTATGTTACTGTGTGAGTATGGGCTTTGTGTTTCCTATACTGAGGAAGCTGCCCACTGTCTTAGTTGATTTCTTGTTGCCTGCCAGATGTAGAACTCTCAGCTACTTCCAGTATCACATCTGCTTGCATACTAACACACTGTCATGCTCTCTGTCATAATTATAATGGACTGAACATCTTAAACAGTAAGTGAGGCATCCCAATTAAATGTTTTCTTTATTAGTTACTATGGCCATGGTGTATCTTCACAGCGAATTTGAAAGACTAGGGCCCTAACTGGGGAATTTATGTGTGTTTCTCCAAATTTTGCTAGAAACAAACTTTCAGAGCAACAATATACAAAACAGAGACTTAGTAACTGATTATTTCATTAAGGCTCAGCCTTATATGGGTCAATCTCCTATGAGTTTGTCTCTATCTGTGTGTGTGTGTGTGCCCATCTACCTTCTATCTTTCTATTTATCCATCTACCTATCTTTTTCTTCTTCTACCAAATGTCAATAAAGAAAAATAAATCCTCAAAAATTGTGAGTCCCATATTCTTGCACTTCTTAGGATCTACACTCTAAGAAGTATTATCTCTGTTTGTTATAAATTATCCACTATCAAGTGTTCTTCCATAGTTTATGAAAACCACCTAAGACAGGGAGCAAATTTTTGAATATTGTTGGTATGTATTTGCGAAAAACCCTTACATGAGAACATTTAGAAACTTATGCAAAGTGTTTGTTGTTGTTGTTGTTGTTGCTCCAATTTATATTTCTGAACAACACTAACATAAAAAGCCACTTATGAAGGATTCATTGTAAGCCAGCTAGCTTTATGGATTTCAGAAAAGAAGGCAAACAGAATAGAGTTGATTCTTCAGGGATATGTTTATGGCAGTAACAAAATGACAAAAGAATTTAGTAAAAAAAGAGCTATAACTAACTCAAATATTAATAGAATGGATGGTCTCTTTTTATATATGTTACAAGTTTGACATAATATAAGCAACATTTTAAGTTAAAAGAGAATAAAATACTCTTGACAAAATGCCTAAATATACAGTACAACTGTGTTTTTTAAATCTTGTGGCTGATACTCTGAAGGTGATAGAAAAGAAAACAAGTTATTGAATTCATTTAATGAGGTCATTCTTTTGTTATTAAAAATATTGTTTAGTTTCTTGTAATAGGAACCTCATTGTTCCAGTAGTTACTATTTGTCTGAGACAATATTCTTAAATGGGGGGGGGAGTAAGTAAAATTCAATTATAAATTTCCCAGAATCTCTCCAGAAAAAAAAATCACTTTTGTAGCAACACTCTTTATTGCTATTAAACTCTTATTCAACAATTTTATACATTCATGCAAAGCTTTCTGATTTTCTCACTCCCTAACCTCTTTTGTCTTCTGCCCACCCACATAACCTTCCTCTCCTCACTATAAAAGTCCTATCACCATACCCATATTTTTACTTTGAAACCCAGTGGGTTTACCCAGAGCCATCTGTGTGACTATATAGGGTTGAAACAATCCACTATATTCTGGTGGGGTCACCAGTCATCACAGAGCTGATGGCAGTTACTCTCCAATGCCCAAAATCAATCAGAGACCACTAGTTCTGGAGGAGCAGGATGAGATGTGCTGAGCCCCTCTGGAATCCACAAGAGATTGGCTATTGACAATCCCTTGTTCAAGTTCAGTATAGTTGGTACCATTGCTTTGAGTTGGTTGTTGAAGTGGCTGTATCATTTCCACAAGATGTTATTCTATAGAATTTCTTTTACCTTCTGCTCTTAATCCATTTTTCCTCACATCCTATGATCCCTGAGCTTAGATGGGATGGTATAAATGCCCTGCCAATAGCCACAGACTCAAACCTAACTCCTCAGCAATTTGAACAGTCATGTGTCACTGTACTCAGCTTTCACTAAAATAGAGGTCTCCGGTAAAGGCTAAGAGTAGTATCCATCTTTGCATATAAACATAATTAAAAGATGGTTTGTCACTATGTCAATTTAGGTAAACAGGATCAGTAGGTTCCCTGCTAAGACATGTTACTTCCCCAGTCATGGGATTTTGATCAGAATTTACAGTACCAGGAATGGATTCCCTCCTGTGGGGTAGGCTTGGAGTCCAGAGAAGGGTTCACTGCTCCCTGTGCTAGTTAGATAAGAGCTATAGTATCTAGGGAAGAAAAGAGCATCAGCAACTGCCTCCATCAGATTGTGCTATGAGAGTGTGTGTATGGCATTTCCTTGACTAAGGATTGACATGGAAGGTTGTAGCTCACTGCAGGTGGTGTCACCTCTAAACAAGAGGTTCTAGTTGTATAAAAAAAAAATCAAACTGAACAAGCCATTGAGAGCAAGGCAGTAAACAGAATTCCTCCATTCTCTACTTAAGTTCCTGCCTCCAGGTTCTCAGCTTGAGTTCCTGTCCTGGCTTTCTTTGATGATATACTGTCTAAACCAAATAAGTCCTTTTCTCTTCCAAGTTGGTTTTGTTCAGTGATTGATCAAAGCAACAGAGAAGCCAACTAGGACACTTCCATAGCAGTCATGCCACTACTGCACAACTAGACACACCATGCTCAGAAGATGAATTTTGTAATTCTTAGCATTTACAGCCGGGCAAGACCCTTTGAGCTCCTCTCCCTCTGTAGCCTACAAAGCACCCACCTTCTGGTACTATGAAAACTTCCATCTCAGTTTGGAACTGCTTTGTTTGCTTGTGGGTTTTGTTATTGTTGTGGTTGTTTTGTTTTGCTTTGCTTTGCTTTGCTTTTCTGTATCTTGCAGTTGAGGTGTCTGCTGCCTTCAGGAATAGTGTCTTATCATCCACTTCTGGTGACAATCAAGAGGAATGGATAGAGTCTGTATGGCTCTGAGAGGATCTGTGGCATCCCTGAACAAAAACTTCAAAAAATTCCTTACCCTTGATACTCAGATTTTTGTTAGATAACTCATGAATCCTAAGAGTAGGTTTATCTGTCCTTGCAGGGTATCGTTCCTTAAACTATTACATTTAACATGTATTATATACATACGCAATATTTTGTGAAATATATATATATATATTTCCAATTATTCTACAAAATAATGAATTTGTTTTCTGTATTTATATAGTATTATATTTATTTATAAATATGTGTGTTTGTGTGGTCATGGGTATGCCCAGGTTGCACATGTGAATGTCATGATAATTGTTTAGTTTTCTTCTTCCACGTGGATCTTGGAGATTGCACCCATGTTGTCAGGCTTCTGTTCACTGAGCTGTCTTGCCTGTCAGATAATGACTTTATATGACCTTTTCATACATCCTTCTGTTAGATTATCCCTATCCCACCCCTTCTACTCTCCTTTCCTCCTCACTCAGCTCCCTGATTAACCTTTTCCACCTCAATATTCTCTGACTCTATTTTCAACAACCTAAATTCTTATCCAGATATAGAGTAAGGCAGTTGACAAGTTACTATCCTGCGTGAGAGAAAAAGAATTTGCCGAGTTCTTCATATTTATGGACATTATCTCATTTTGTCTTTACATATATCAGTTGCATGCTTTCTTGTGACATGCCCTTGCAAATGGTAATTACATTTCTAGGTAGAAAATGCACAGGAATTCTAGTGTCATAGTTGTCAACAGAGTATTGAGTGTTAGCTACGGCAGGATTTAAGAATAAGAACAGAACAATTAGAAAGGAGAAAGAAAATTTTGTAAATGTTTTTAAAGCAGTTTCACGAATTCCTCAACACAGTATTTTCCCTTTTTAATCCTCAACTGAAAGGAAAAAATAATCGAACAGGTAATCAAGAGGAAAAAAACTCATCAGTGTGTCTTTGCTGTCTTCCCCAAGAGAGAATCACCAGGCAATTATTGGTGTTAATAACCTTAAAGTAGTTAATATTAATAAAGAAGGAAATACCTATACCTCCAAAAATGCACTGGAATATCATGAAGTGCAATTAGAATGGTTAAGTAAAAAAGAGAAAACTTTGCTATGCCCTAGGTAAACAAGATGCAGGACTTTAAAAGTTAGATTTGTTCATTTTCTCTTCTGTGAGGGACCTTGTATGAAACTCTTAGGTTCCTCCTTGTGTCCTAGTTTCTCTGGTGGTATGAATTATAGGCTAGTGATCCTTTGCTCTATGTCTAAAATCCATATATGAGTAAGTACATATGATGTTCCTCTTTTTGTGACTGGATTACCTCATGCAATGCAGGATGGTTTCTTCAAGTTCCATCTATTTGCCTGTGAATTTCAAGATTCCATCTTTTTTTTTTTTTCCTCCCGCAGAATAGTATTCCATTGTGTAAATATGCCACATATTCTTTATCCATTCTTCAGGTTCTTTCTATTACAGATAATGCTGCTATGAACATAGTTGAACAGATGTCTTTGTTGCATGGATGTGGATCATTTGGGTATATGCCTAAGAGTGGGATTGCTGGGTCCTATAGTAGACTGATTCCCATTTTCCTGAGGAACTGCCATACTGATCTCCTAAATGGCTGTACGAGTTTGCACTGCCACCAGCAGTAACAAGATCTCGTGAGCATATTGGAAGTGGGTGGAATGGGTGAGAGGGAGTTAGGAGAAAGAGAAGGGGATGAGAGGAGAGCATGTAGGACTAGGAAGATTGAGTCAGGGGATGAATAGAAAAGAGCAAAAAAAAAATGAAGAAGAAGAAGAAATGTCGTAATAGAGGGAGCTATTACAGGTTGGAAGAGAAAACTGACTCTAGAGAAATGTCCAAAAACCTACAAGGATGACCCCAACTAACAATCTGAGGAACAGTGCAAAGGCTATCTTAATTGCCCTCCCCTGAGAATGAGATTGATAACTAACTTAAATGCCATCATAGAGCCCTCATCTAGTAATGGATGGAAACAAAAACAGATACCCACAGCTAAACACTGAGCCCAACACCTGGAATCCAGTTGCAGAGAGGGAAGAGTGCTAAGAAAAGCGGTCAAGACCAGGCTAAAGAAACCTACAGACAGCTGACCTGAATAAGGGGGAACTCATGAATCCCCCAGACTGATAACTGGGAAACCAGCATTGAACCTACTCAGACCCGCTGAACATGGGTCTCAGTTAGAAGGCCTGGACAGTCTAAGGGACCTCTGACAGTGGAACCAGAATGTATCCCTGGTGCAGGGAAGGACTTTGGGAGCACATTCCTCATAGAGGTATACTCCCTTAACCTAGAGGCAGGAGGGAGGGCCTATTCCCTACTCCAAATGACTTGACAGATTTTGATTATCCTTCCTAGATGGCATCACCCCTCCTAATGGATTGGGGAGGGAGGGAGGGAAAGGGAATTGGGATCAATATGTAAAGTAAGAAAAATTATTAATATATATATATATATATAATTAGGAAATATATACATGTATATATACATACATACATACATACATATAATTAGGAAGTATATATATCATTAGGAAGTTTCCTTATGTTGTGGCCTGTTACTTACCATGTAGTTCTACATGGTAAAGTTTGTTTTTTTAATTAACACCATTATTTTACTGATTCTTTGGGAATGTCACATAATGAATCCCAATCTCACTCATTTCCCATTCCTTCCATGTCTGCCCTCCACCTTTGTTGCCTGCCTCCACTCAAAAGAAAATAAAAATAACTAAGTGTGTGTGTGTGTGTGTGTGTGTGTGTGTGTGTGTGTGTGTATAATTGAAAATAAATCTACCACTCTTATCCTCAGTCTTTCCCACCTCTCCATCACATATTCATCTCCTGTAGCCTTGGGGGCTGTGGTGTGTCATGCAGTATATCCTTTGCCAAACAGGTTTACTTGTAAATGTTCTTTGTAATGAGTTGTTTGTCTTTTACAAAGCCTCTAACTTCTGGTATACCATCAATACTGGACCTTCACCATTGATACAGAACTTCTCTCAGATACCCTGCTGTTACCCAAAGTCATGGAAATCCTGTGAGTGTGGTGTCACAGGATGAGTCTCTTTATCAGCTCCAGCAGGTCATAGATGGAGTATATGTTGGGGTAAGCCGTATCAAAACCCTGGATGTGGGCCTGAGTGGTAGCTGAGTTGTTATGGTAAGTCTGGCCTCCACTAGGACTGAGCCTTTCACGTGAGGGTTAGGACCATGCAGTAGGGGCAATCTCTTGCACACAAATGGGGTTGGGTCAACTCTCCTGTTGTAGCAGCCTGCAGGAGTGGGGAATGAAGGGTTGGCAGTTTTCCCAAGGGAATCAAAAATAGGGGGCAGCTCTCCCAAGCCCATTTGGGCCCAGTCTGGGAGAGAAGTATCTCTCCCACTCCGGTGCCTAGGCCACCAGGGCCAGGTCAACCATGGTCCCTAGTGGTAACATGACCATGGATCCTGGCTGTGAACACGCAAAGGTTTTATTTGACTAACGTTAAAAAATTTCTTTCTGGGCCCATATATGTGAACGAGCTCTCATAATGCATTGAGGTTTACTTAGTCCTGCAGCAGAACTCTGTGGAAAGAAAAAATCAGGTGAGAGAGCTGTACACATCCCAAGCAAATCAAAATTCTCTTTGGAAAATGTCTCAGGATATCAGGATAATAAATGCAGCCTATAATGATGATGGTGGTGTAGTAATACAATAAAAAAGGTGATCTTTTTTTTCCCTTCTGTTTTCCAAAACTTTGTTCTACACATTGTAACAAGGTACATTAGGACCTTTACTGTTCTGGCTGCTGATTCACAACTCCTTTTCAAATAGAGATGTGTGATATAATCAGGCTTCAATCCATCAGTTTCTGGTTTCTTGTGCCATCTCTTATTTGTTCTCACTCTGCACCCCTTCTCCTTTTGTATTTTGGATTAATTGGTTAGAAATACTGCATCTACTTCCTCTCCTTTGCCAGGCTGTTAGTCATACCCTTGTTATTTTGACTGCTTTTAAGTATGTAACACACAACCTTCACTTATATTTAATAGCATTACTCCAAGTGGTATTATACTATTTTATACTTAGCACAATAGCTTTTCAATGATATTTTATACCTTATTATTTTAATAGTATTGCCTTTTATTTTACTTTTGCATATAGTTGAATCCCTGCAACATGTTATTTTTTCTGTAAACCAAAATTATCATTTAAAACGATTGGAATAATAGAAACAAATTAGTTAAATTATCTAAGTATCATCTTTGTAAAGTAAATTGTAACAAAATAATGAGATTTCATACATATAAAAATTGTGTGTATAAGGTTTATACATATTTAAATAGCATGTTCATAAATATATTAAAAGAATGCTGATATAATTTTGTTTTTCTTTCTCTATTTGACACTAACTTATGCATTTTTTGTTCAAAAAGAAAAGGAAAAATTATTTCTAAGTTCATTGAAAGTTTAAAGCTATTTAGTGTACAATAAAATGTTAAATGGAAAGAAAGGAACAAAACTATGCTTTATGGCTATTATTACTATTATGTTAAAAATAAAATAAAATGTTTATGAGAACACAGAATATAGGAACTCACTACCATCTCTTCATGGAGTAACTAAAGATAGGGGTGTGTGGATGGGTAGGTGGGTATTAGATGACAGGGGTGGCATCTACCCCTCAGATGTTGAAAGAAGAAATTACTTGTACAAAATAACAACAAAAAAAAATAATGTTTTCTTTAGCCCATCCTGAGTGCATATGCTCACACATGCTCATACATACACACATGCACAGAGAGAGAGAGACAGAGACAGAGAGAGAGAGAATAATTGATTGAAAATAAAATTGAGTACAGATGTAAGAGGAAGAGCCACAGTATTAAATAGATAGGATCTATGTTCTTTGCAGGACACAGTACGCTGCAAGAGACTGTCATAGAAGTACTTCAATGAATTGAGTGGGCATTCATTCCAGTATGTTTGAAGGCTAAGCACTTCTAGGAAGTCTTTCAAGTAAACAAAGGCATTAGCATAAACCAGCATCATACATAAATGTAAATTTTATAAAAGTGGACCAGCAAAAACTGGGAGAATCTAGAACAAATGATCACAATGAATACCACTTTTAGAAATAAGTCATGGGCTATCTCCTTGGTGATGAGGAACTTACAAAGTTTTTAGCAGATCATTTTGTACCAATACAATCTACATAATATAGCACACATGGAATGATTTCAGGCTCTGTGTTCAGCCATTTACAATATGCTGTACTTCAAATGTCTCATGTCACTGGAGCCTTTAACATCATTACAGAAAATTACAGGAGTGTGTGATAGACAGAGAGACAAGTAAGCTTGAAACTTTATGGGATGTAGCTTTGACAAGATTTATTTTGGTTCAACATGGGAGGAAGAGAGAAAGAGGGAAGAATAAAATATTAATAGGATTTGTCTTTGAAAGACAGACTTTTAATGTTTTATGCTGATCTTTATGTTTTTTCAAATATTGCTACTAGTTCAGTGTTACCTGAGAAACAAATATGGCTTAACATTTGCCAAGCATGATAAAGAATATGTTTGATTCTTCTTGCTGATCACAGAACTTCCTTGCAAATCTCAATGCATCCTCTGAAAAGGAGGGGCTCTATTCATAGGATAGTTACTTCTGACTAGAGAAAAATCAGTCTTGGATGGGTTTTTTTGTTTTGTTTTGTTTTTGTATTACCTGTGTATACAATGTTCACCCTTTTGCCAAAATCCTTTAGGATGCTACGATCTTGTTTTCTTCCTCAGCGACAGTTGAGATGGTCTACATTGCAACTTCTGGGGTCTAATTTGATTATAATTGCATAATATGTCATTACTTGTCTTATAAAGCATGTCCAGTTGGCTAAAGTGCCTGTAGTCATTTGAATAGGTGTGGTCCCAATAGATCCATGTGTTCCTATGCTCAGCCCATAGGGAATGGCACTATTAGGAGGTATGGCCTTGTTGGTGTATGTGTAGCTTTGTTACAGGAAGTGTGCCACTGTGGAGATGAGATTTGAGGTGTCATATAAGCTCAAGGCATGCCCAATGTGGCAGTTTCTCCTTCTCCCAACTGTGTATCAAGATGTACAACTCTCAGCTCCTTCTCCAGAACCATGTCAGCCTGCATACCACCATGTGATAATGTATTAAACTCTGAAACTGTGAACCATCCTTTATAAGAGTTGTCATGGTTATGGTGTCTTTCCATAGCAATAGACACCCTAAGTAAAATAATGCCTACCTCAACAGCAGCATTTTCACTAAAGTATGTGAATACATGTATTTCTTGAAACTATTTTTCACCCAAACAAATGATCATCACAAATATTGATTTAATTTAATGCTCTGATTTTCTACCATGTTTTTATACATCCAAGTTTTTCATGTTGTGGTGTGTATAACTAGCCTCAGTGATTCCCATAGTAGATGTAGATTAAGTTAATTATTAATTAATGACTATACATGAACATCCAAACTTCTATGGCTTACTATAGCTTAGAAATCCAAGAAGGGTTACTCTGACTGGTTCCTTTGCTCCAGAAGAAATAGTATCAGTTGCTTTCACACAAAGCTATTAAGTGGCAGGTATGCTAACCTAAGAGTAAAGATGGACTGTCCACATCTGACTTCTAGAAGAGCTAGACTACATTCAGTGTGTGGTTCTATCCCTCCATATAGATGCATACTTTGTTGAGATTTTTGTCACATAGGTCTGAGATCTGAGATTGAGAACTTCAGGAATCAGAAAAAATAGTTGTTACAAAGATGTTAAAGCTCAGGTCTTGGAATTAGCTCCATATCCATATCAGTTCCTAATTATTCTATCAGAGCCATCTCTTCTTCATCCAAAAATCAGTGAAAGGAGAAGCAAATCTCATTTCTCTGTGGAAGGAATGAGAAAAATATGTGGTCATCTTTAGTCTGCAGCAAAACACTAGTAATAATCAAAAAGTTCACTCTTTTTTCCATTTGCCTCAGCCCGTATTTATCCATTCTTGTTTCAGTAACACAATCAGCATCAATAATCTGTGGATTCATATAAATTTTCAGAAAGAGTTGGTAAGCATGTGAAACAACCAATTTCCTATAGAGTCCCATTAAATAAGTATTTCCCTTCTAATAATTTATTAACAAATGGAAAATAAAATCCTGAGTCAGTTTTTAGCCATTCCCATCCTGACTTGGGATGGATGTCAAACTGTGTGCTCTTTGTGATCAAGGGATAAGTAAATTTAAAGTCCTAAGAATTTCATTATGAACAACCTAAGTTGTAATGTATTTTTGGTTACTGTATAAGATGTATAGAAAGTTATTCTCTATCCTAGAGGAAAAATTATGGCATAAAAAAGAGCGTGGGCTCACATAAATCAGAATTTGAGAAACATTTATGCCTCATGGGAGGTGTAAGATGGCAACATCACCCAGCTTCCATTTCCTGAATGCCATTGATGCTGTAGAAATAGGCTATGAAATGTGCCAGTATAAGAAGCATCACCTACCAGTGCCTTCAGAAATGTTTGTCAAGGGAATAAATTAAATCAGCATTCTAAAAGTAACCATCTGAAAACTAAGATTCAATCAGAAAAGAGCAGCTGCTCCTGAACTAAGAAACCATATCTATTAAAAAGACCCACAGTGTGGGCTTGTGAGCTAGCACTACCCACCTGATGGTGCACTACTAACAGTCTAAATTCCATCCTGGGAACCATGTAAAGCTGAAAGGGGAAAACCACTTCTACAAAGCTATCTTCTGACCACACACACACATACAGCACACTTTTTAAAGATCTGTTGCATTGTACAATTTACTGATACGAAGTATAAGCTTGCTTTTTTTTTTTTTTTTTTTTTTTTTTTTTTTTTTTTAGATAAAGTAACTTCACTCAAGAGCTACAAATTAGGAAAATGTTATGTAAAAATGATTTGTGGAAATAGAGAATATTCTTTAAACCTGTTGGCTCAAGGTAGGAGTGACAGTGAGCTAAAAGATAGGTGAGTGTTTAAGAATGAGTAGTCAAGTAGGGGAAAGGGACAAGATCTCCTGAACATATTGGGAGGGGGGGCAGTGAGTGGAGAGGGAACTAGGAGAAAGAGGAGAGGAGAGGAAAGCATGTGGGACTAGGAAGATTGAGTCAGGGGAGGAATAGATAAGAGGAGAGAGAGAGAAAGAGACCATAAAAGGGAGCCATTATAGGTTTGAAGAGAAAACTGAGTCTGGCTCTAGAGAAATGTCGAGAGACCTACAAGACTGACCCTAACTAACAATTTGAGCAATAGTGGAAAGGCTACCATAACTGTCCTTTCCTGATAATGAGATCGACGACTAACTTATCCACCATCATGGAGCCCTCATCTAGTAGCTGATGGAAACAGAAGAAGAAACCCACAACTAAACACTGAGCCGAATTCCTGGAATTCAGATGCAGAGAGGGAGGAAAAGACCAGGCTGCAGAAACACATAGAGATAGCTGACCTGAACAAGGAGGAGCTAATGGGCCTCCAGACTGATAGCTGGGAATCCAGCATAGGACTGACTCAGACCCCCTGAACATGGGTCTCAGCTAGAAGGACTGAGCAGTCTAAGGGACCTCAGACAGCGGAACCAGGAAGTATCCCTGGTGTACAAAAGGACTTTGGGAACACATTCCCCATGAAGGGATACTACCTTAACCTAGAGACAGGAGAGAAGACCTAGTCCCTACTCCAAATGACCTGATAGATTTAGATGACCCCTCCTAGAAGGCATCATCCTACCTGTGGAGTAGGGGGATGGGAAGGTTGGGTGGTCAGGGAGTATGGGAAGGTAGGAAAGAGAGAAAGATGGAAGGAGGGAGGGGGGAGAGGAAACTGGGATCCATATGAAAAATAAAAATAAAAATATAATAAAAGAAGAATGAGTCGGTGAATATCAAGCAACAGATTGAGAGCATACTAAATACTTGATGAATACCCAATAAAAAGGGAAGAGAAAGGGCACTTGGGAGAACCTGAGCTGGTTTTGATACTTTATTCCAATGTCTTTTAAAGTCATGATCAAAGCCATAGACATATGATGAGGGGTTTGTAAGTAGAGGTAACGTTACCAAATTTGTCTTGCAACCATTCATCTGGTAGCTCCCTTGTAGGCAGTTGAAGTGAGACATACTTAAGAGATGGAAGGGCAGCTATGCATTTATTATATTCACCTTCCTCTGGCATGTGGCCAAACTTTTAAAATGATGAAGTCAGGTATAATATTCTCTGACTGTTTCACCTAAATGGGCGATTCTCAGAGCTGCTTCCATACCTGCTTGAGAATGAAATTTAGACATGGGTCGTGGCACCAGTCAGTGCACAGTATATTTTTGTTGACCTGCCTGAGTCCTTTCATGACTAGCAAAACTCTCCTGTTGAAGTGACAATTTGGCTTCTAAGCACTTCGATGCTCTGAGAATACGTGTGGAGCACAGCACAAGAGAATATGTCAGGTTTTGTGAAACATTTTTTTCCCTAGTTCGTTTCACCTTCTTTTGGATTTGCTGAAAGCTATGGGTGTAAGGCTCCTGTCACACTCAAAACTCCAGTCAATGAAACCCCAGTTTGTACATGATTCTCATCCCAGAAAAAAATGGCTATATTCTGGACACTGTGAGGCTGAAAAAAGAGAAGACTGAACATCAAGTCATGAGTATATCTGTCTGATGGCCAAGATAATCAAGTGATCAGTTAGGTAAAACAGCCTAGAAAGCTCTGTTACAAAGCCAGACATGTATTTATGGGTAGTATGGAAATGCATGGAACCCACTGCACCTTTCCTATTTGCTCACTCAACAGGTATTTCTTGAGAATGTATCCTAGCATAAGCTCGAAACTGTGCATGAAAAGTAAATAGTGATCTTGACAAACACAGGTCCTGTTTGAATGTTTTGCCTGTGTACGTTGTAGAATTAGAATGATTTCTTCGCATAAGATGAACTGAAGTCTAAGTAAGCATCCTTCCTACCACATTTTCTTTGTACCACTAGTAATAAGATGTAGTTTGTTTGTTTATTTACTCTTTTGGGGGCCTTCCACCCGTTCCTACATAATCACATGGAGACTTATTCTTACTTGACTTTTGTCCAGCCATCTTCTCTTAAATTATTCTGTCTACTTTTTGCCTCTGGACATTTACCTTTCCCTATCCTATATACCTTTCTTTACTTCTTACTCCGAGGCTGCTTGTGTGACTAGATGGCTGGCCTCTGGCATCCTCCTCTCCTTCTCCTTTTCTCACTCCCTTCTCTTCCATTTCTTTCATGTATTCTCTGCCTGGCAGCCTTGCCTATCCCCTTGCTACCTAGCTATTGACCATTCAGCTCTTCATTATACCAATCAGGTATTTTAGGTAGGGAAAGTAACACAGCTTCACAGAGCTAAACAGATGCAACAAAAAGCAATGCAACAACTCTTTGTATCATTCAAACAAATATTCCACAATATAAACAAATTTAATACAGCTTAAAATAATATTCCACAGAAATGAGATCAATATTTTTATCCTTCATGGATACACTCAGTTTTTAACCTGTGAATTTCCCCTAATTAATCCGGATCTAAGCAATTTTTTTGTTTAATACTCATTTCCAAATTTGAATTATATAATTTATTTATTATCCCTTGGCTAATCACTCAAATGAATCAATATACTGATATATGAACATTATAAAATGGCATATAGTTTTTCAAATATCCGTTTGTACCACAAATAAAAGTGTGTGTCTATCTTTGATATATTTTTTGAACACCCTCTGCATGACTAAATGCTAACTAGCTCATAGAACTTAACAAAAGATGAACTGAAAATGATTGTTTTATCCTACAGTTCAGAGTCCAGTTGAGAAGTGTGACTAACTATCCCATACTCAATAAGGAGATGATGTTAGTGTCTGATGTGACAAGTGACAATTTTTAACTGTGGAGAATAGAATTTTTTTGGTTTGGTTTAGTGTGTGTGTGTGTGTGTGTGTGTGTGTGTGTGTGTGTGTGTGGTAAAAAAGAGAAGGAAAGGTCTCCAAATTACCACATTCTTATCTCTTAGTAACACATAAACCTGTCAGAGGAGAGCAGCAGAGTTCTCCACCCTCCAGCTGCAAGTCCAGAGTGAAGGCTGAGTCTTCTTTACATATTAAGTTAGCATGCAGCCGGGAAGAAAGTGTGTTACAGGTTTCAGAAGAATTTGTCAGCATGCTCAGGTCTAGGGAGGAGCCTAAACTCCTCCATCATACTTATAATACACTAAACAGAATGCAAGAAATGGAAGGTTAAGTTTTAAACACTTACAATGTGAAAAAAGGTTCACTTCCTCCACAACTACCCACCCACCTTCAGACGCTTCAACCTCCCACACATAAAAATAAAACACACATAAAAGATTTCTTCACTATTTACACAGCAACATTTTTCAGTTTCTTTTATGCCAAAATACCGAAGAAAATATCAATGTCTTTTACATTGTGTTGTGACAAGCACACATAGGCAAAAATTAAAAAAAGGAATTCTATTTAAGTAGCCTTAAATATTCCTTTAATATTTGAGTAGAGCATATGTGCAATTGCCATCTAAAATCAAGTATTATTGAGTTGACTATGATATAAAGGCTTATAAAATTTTTCACTTAATCCAAGCACTGGTTATTATGAATCCATATATTTTCCACAATGGCCAATCAATTCAGCTAAACATTCTGTAACCTGTCTCTTTCTCTGAAAAAATAAAGATCACTGAAATTGTCAAATTTAACCCTAGGAGTCTTCATGAGATATTTCACAACACTTTGTAGTATTCATGTGATTATTCTTTCTTTAAAAAAAAAAAAAATAGAGGCTTAAGAAATGCTCATTGTTTAAGAGCACTTGCTGTTCTTCCAGAGAAGAAAAGTTTAGTTTCAATCACTTCAGGCTGCTCACAACTGCTCATAATAAGTTAAAGTCCCAGGGATCCCATATCCCCTTCTTGTGTCTGAGGACATACACATCAAAAACTAAAATAAAACAAATACTTTTTTAAACCACTTAAATTTATGGTAAGCATTAGAATTCTTTGAATGTCATAACTTCCATACATTTTGTCAGTAATCTTGACCTTATTGGTCTCCTTATGAGAGAAGACCTGTGGGCATCCTGCCTGTGTTGCCTTTCTCCCTTCAATAAAATGCCATGAGGGTATATGGCAAGAAGATGACCGTGAAAAAATTAGGAGAGGTCTCACAACAGCTAAACCTTCTGAGACTTGGGTCTTAGAATTCTGGAACTGTGAAAAATTAATTTTGTTTAATTAAGTCATCCAGTTGCTAAGGCAGCTTGAACTGGCCAACATAGTTCCCACAGTTGCTCTGTCCTCGGAAGGTGTAGTGACCCTTGAAGGATGGTAGATGACTGGAAGAGTTAGTGCCCTAGGAACTGAAAGTCTAATAGCTTTCTCATCCTAGATGGAGCCAGAGGCATCAGCTAGATGTCCTCTTTCCTTCCAGGGGTAACTTTCATGCCTGCCCATCACCACAGCATGAACTAACTAAAAAATTGTCTTCCCTACTTCAGAACACACTGTGTTACTGCCAAAGACCTTCCCTGAGGATAAAGAAGGACTACTATTTTCTGTCACATTCCTTTTCTTTTCCAGATCTCCATCAGGAATTGAGCCAATGAGTACTTCACAATGATGTTTTTATTAATCCAGTCTTACCTTTATATAAACATCAGCTTCCCACAGAATTTAGTCTGTTGCTCCTCCTAAGCAGAATCACTATTTCTAACTTTTTGTTATTATTTAAGGTGTTTTTCCAAACAAATAATACAAAGGTGAAGGCAAAGCACAGTGAACACGGGATGGGAAGAGGACCTTGGACATTTTCCCGAACACCTGCCATGAGTCTGGCGTCTAGATCAGGTTCTGTCAGTTTTCTCAAGTCTTTTCTCCCTAACATTTTTGATAGTAGTATGTCTGTATCACCTTCCAGAAACAAAATTACAAGTGCTTGCTGCTAACAAAATGAACCTAAGAAACTGATTGCTAATGTGAACAACAACAAGAAATACAAGTTCATAATAATTCTAAGAACCCAGGATGCAGCCTATCTATCCTGACTTTCTTTGTATTGTTCACTATTAACTATCTTTCCACTCACAATTACTGAAATACGCTCTGTGCTATCTTCCTTTAAGTCTTGATTTCATTATTAAATCTTTTGTTCAATCCTGTTTTCTACTGGATACTTTTTAAAGAGTATTTTCTATTTACTCTTTGAAATTTTTATACTTGAACACAATGTATCATGATCATATTCATCCCCAATTTCTCCCCTCCTTCACGTCCCCTTGTTTTGGGGTTTTGTTTGTTTGTTTGTTTTTTGTTGTTTTTGTGGGTTTTTTTTTTTTTTTTTGCCTAATGAGTCTAGTTAATATTGCTGCACACACAGGTATATAAGGTCAAATGGCAGAACATGGGCAATTTACCATTGGTGACACTCCCAAAGAAATCAATCTATTTCCCCTAGTACCCATCAATTGTCTGTTGGTCCACAGCTCAGGGGGGAGCTTCATTTTCTCCTTTTTTATCCATGTTGGGATGTTAACTAGCTTGATCTTATGTGGATCTTAAGCAAAAAAAAAAAAAAAAAAAAAAAAAAAAAGTCCAATAACTTCAGTGAGTTCATGAGGGCAATAGCTATGCCATGTCCAGATGACAACATTTTATAGCACTCCCTCCCAATTCTGCTGCTCTTAGAGTCTTTCCACTTCCTCTCCTTAGATGTTTCCTCAAACATTGTGCAAGAGATATTGTAAAACAGATGTCTCATTTAGGACTGAATACCGAACAGTCATTTATTCTCAGCATTTTTACCAGTCATAAGTCTCTTTATTGGCTACTGTCCATTGCTAAAAGAAGCATCTATGGTCAAGGCTGACAGAAGCCACAAATATATAAAAATAAAACTTTAGAGGGAAATTTACCAAAAGAAAATCCACTTTATAAAACAATAGTAGTTCTACCCTAGGGTTACGGGCTTTTGACCATAGTAGCAGACATGAATTTTTCCCTGTGGCTCAGTTCTCAAATCTATTTGGAAAGTAATCAGTTACTCTCATATCAATCATTCCACTCTTGTATCAGTGGGACATCCTGTCTGGCAATCTGCCATTATCCATAGCATGCGTACCCAGCACTGAGTATGTGCAATGATGATGTTTTTCTCACAGCATCCTAAACAGCACCTTCAGGCAATGTGAAAATTAGCCAACAAAGAGCAAGTTTCCAGGTCAGTTCCAACATGTTCCCTTTATGTCCTGCAACTAAAGTGTACTGTGATTTCAACAAGAGGGCCTTACTATCTGGCAATTGTAGGCAACCAATAGCAATGGCAATAGCCTATTCGGTATTGGGGGCTACAGTCCCTCCTCTGTATGGCTTTTTGGGGTACTCTTTAATTCATTTAGATCTCTACAGTTTATATCTCTAAATATCTCATACACTTTTTGGAGAAAGGCAGTATGCCTGATAGTTGTTCTTTTGGGGGGTTGTTTTTTGGGGTCTTTTGTTTTTAATTCTCTGATGGACAAAGCCGGTGTCTGGCAGTGCCTGCTAGGTACAAGAATTAAGAGCGTAATACTCTTGTTGACAGTATTCTGAAGAAAATCAGAAGTTACTTAAAGTAATTCTTTCATAAAGTGAGTTTAAATTGTCTTCTACTTAAAGAATAATAGAGGTGCATGTTTGCAATTGCAGATAAACTATAAGTATATCAATATCTTCTGTGTGTGATAATACTGTCTGTGAATTGAGTATGTTGCCTAAAGGTTTTTGTGCTGAATTCATGGTCCTTGGAGTAGGGTCAGATGGTAGAATAGAGATAAAGCTAGATAGAAGATAAGGGAGACATCAAGGGTTCTATCATCAAACAGATTGGTACAGTTTTGTAAGATTAACATAAGTTCCTTCAAAAGTTGGTTATCATAAAAAAGAACAAAGCAGTCTCTTAATATCCTTGCATTTCTGAACCACCTGCTCTTTCCTTTTTAACATGTGCTCAACTATGATGTTATTTGCAACATCAAAATATCATGATGTAGCCAGAAATTCTTCACCTGAAACAACGGAGTTGCTTGATTATATATTTTAAGCTTCTAAAACTGTGAGGTAAGTGAACCATTTTGTTCTACATTTGTTACCCAGGCTGTTATTTTACTATAGAAATAGAACATGATTTGATGTTATATTGGAGACTGTGATTTATGGATGAAAGGTGATCTTCAGACAGTAATTGACTGTAAGTGGATATAATGAATGAATACAGGCTGGCTTAAGTTTTAGTGTTAACTAATTTAATGAATCCTTATTGTGCACTTACAATATTGTAGGCATTAGAGAGATGGAAGCTCATTTACATGATTTCTTTTTTAATCCCATTGAGCACATAAAAGCAAGGAGATCAGCACAGCATTGACCAAAATGATAAAAGTAAAATTCAGTTTTGACATACACAGATCTAATTTTTTAAAAAAATTAATAGCATACTAATTAACAAAACCTATTTTTTTGCAAAAAAAAAAAAAAAAAAAAAAAAACCAGGTGGGTTAATTTGTTATTTATTGTTCAGTGGGTACAGCAAGAACTATACATTCATTTAATAATCACCAAAAATATGATAGTACATATTGAAAAGGAGAACATCTGAAATTCAGGCAGCTAAAAAACTTTCCCCAGAAATACACTAAGATGTCAGCTCATCCCCCAAACTGTGCTCTTAGCTGTTATAGGACATGGCACCCAGAAAATTAATATTCATACTGCTATCCTCAAACAGGTCAAGGAAAACAGCTTTCAGAGGGCATTGTCTGGTTACTCAAATTTTCTTATTACTTACTTCTCACTTCTGCCACTGTGAGTCTTGACCTACTATTTCACCTCCCAATTTTGTCTATCGTAATATTTATAGCCTTGACTCCCTGGAAAGTACATCCAGAGTCTACTTAGAAAGAAATTTCAAATTCCTCCTCTCAGAGCCCAGGGAACCCCAAGAACGAGAAAGCAGAGGTGATGCTGGACAACAGAGCAATGTCCTCTAAAACAACAACTGAACCAGGATCATATGAACTCCGAAGAAAACACAGGACCTGCATGGGTCTGTATCTGGTCCTCTGTGTATACATAACTTTCAGATAAATATTTTATGGGACCTCTGAGGGTGTGAGTGAATGGGTCTCAGATTCTTGTGCCTGTTCTTGGGCTCTCTTCATGGTGTTTGTTTGCCTTGTCCAACTTCGATGTAATGGTTGTTGTTTTTTTCTTATCTTATTTTGTTGTATTTTGTTACGTTTTGCTGTTATTTCTTGTGAGCCTATTGTTTAATTTTTTATTTTATTTTATTTCTTATTTTACATATTGATCCCTCTTTCTCCCATCCTCCCATGCTGTGCCTGACCCCCCTGCCATACACTCCATAGGGAGGATGAGCCCTTCCCTTCCAAGAGGGATCATCAAAATCTGTCAATTCATTTGGAGTAGGACCTAGGCCCTTCCTCCTGCCTCTAGGTTAAGGGAGTATCCCTCCATGGGGAATGTGCTCCCAAAGTCCTTTCATGAACCAGGGATACATCCTGGTTCCACTGTCAGAGGTCCCTTAGACTGCTCTTTCAGGGGGTCTGGGAAGGTCAAATGCTAGTTTCCCAGCTATCAGTCTGGGGTCCATGAGCTCCCCCTTGCTCAAGTCATCTGTCTCTGTGGGTTTCTGCAGCTTGGTCTTGACCCCTTTGCTCATCACTTCTTCCTCTCTGCAACTGGATTCCAGGAATTTGGCTGTGTTTAGCTGTGGGTGTCTGCTTCTGTTTCCATCAGCTACTTGATGAAGGCTCTAAGATAAGAAATGAGACAAAAATGGGGTGGATTTGGTGGGCAGAGAGGTGGCAAGTAACTGGAAGAAGTAAAGGGTGTGATTAATCAGTATATATAATATGAAAAAAGAACCTATTTTTAATAAAAGGAAAAAAGAAACACATAGATATGTATAGATAGAGGATACATAATTGATAGACAAATAAATGATGATAGATAGACAACAGATATTATTGGCTTGTGTGTGTGTGTGTGTGTGTGTGTGTGTGCCTTATTATTTTCAACTTATTTCACTGATACAAATGTATTTTTATAAGGTTATAAAATAATATTTTACATATTATTAAGAATTTAGAAAAACTGGCATGGAATCATGCTTGTCTTTTTAAAAACACAACAAACAAGGAGCCTCACTATTTTTTGTTATTGTTGTTAGTATAACTTTCTCTTTTTTTAGGCTTTTGTTGTTATTATTATTATTTAGAAACAATCACTTTACATATCAGTCCCTCCTCCTGTACCCTCTATCTCCCATCCTCCCATGCCCCCTACGAGCACCCTCCAACTCACCCCCAGCCTCTCCCCAAGGATGGTGAGGCCTTCCATGGGGGATCATCAAAGTCTGTCACATCAATTGCGAGAGAGCCTAGTCAGAGCCTGATTTCTTTATATTTATTTTAGGAACTTTCCTAAATTCTGACTCACAGTTAATGCAGAGTTCTCACTATACTTATCAAACACAAGAAAATGCTACTAACAGTACTGGTTTAAATAAGACTAAATTTTCTCATACACTGAAATTTCCCCTTCCTCCACTCCTCCCAGTTCCTCCTCCATACTTCCTTTCTCCCCAAGATCAACTCCTCCTCTGTTTCCCTTCAAAAAAAAATTAGCAGTCCTCCCAGGGATATTCATTAAACATGCCCTAACAAGATATAATAAGACTAGGTACAAACCCTCTTAACACAGCTGAATGTTGCAACCCTGTAGGAGGAAAAGGGTCCCAAGAGTCAGCAAAAGAGTCAGAAAATCACCTACTGTAATGGATAGTTTTGCTACCCATGACCTTGGCTTGTCTGGCCTGATAGAGGCGGTGTTTCATATCTGTGGACATAACCTCTTAAGAGGATAGGATAATAAGGTAGATTAGTGGATCTACTTATAAACTATTTCAACAACTATTAGTTTTATACAATTTACATTAGTATAGATTCTTGTATATTGACACATATGTAAAATTATGTTTTGCATTCCTGTTTAACATAATTTGAATATTGATAAATGTAGCGCCCGCGCTACCATCTCTTCCACAAATCGGGCGAAGGCCTAGAGATTGAAATAAAGACAAGACAGCGGGTCATTCGTTCAATGGCAAAGTCAGAATGCCAAATGCCGAATGCCATTTATTGAGGGGCAAGAACGGGCTTAAATACCGATATAGCACAGTGGAAAAATTTTAGGCTTAGCTCCTCCCTACAAGGTGTGTGTTGTCACGAGGTGTGTTATCAAAACGGGAAGAGTACCAACAACAGCCTTGGGGCAAGGAGTTCCTGCCAACAGCTTCTGGCTAGCTCAAGGTGCCTTGGGGTCTTACAGATAAAAAAAACCAAAGTTACTTTTTGCCTTGATATATATGCTCCTATTTCTGTTTATAATACTTTTGTTGAAGACTAGAATGTCACAATTACCATTCTTATTTTAGCTAAGGTATATTAGGTACAATACTTAGACTCTTCAGGATATAACAGCTATTATAATAATCTCTGTTATTTGGCAATTACCTGTAGCATGAACATTTAGTATATGTTTCTTGCTCAAAGTTGTTCATGTTGGCAGTATTACCATTTTTGTGTATGTTATTACCCTTTCTTTCTCCTGGACAATACTTGATAATTGTTCTTATTATATATAGTTTTGTAATTAATCAGTGGTAGGAGCACTTTCTTAACCTGGGTTCAGTCCTTAATATAGAGAAAAAAAAAGATAGAAAGAGAGATGGGGAAATAGAAGGGAAGGAAAGCTGGAGAGAGAAAAATATAATGTCTCAAAAACCTATTACCCATTTCCCAATTTGTAGAAAGGTATTAGAAGGCATACATCAGTAGAAAAAAAGACATGAAAGAAACAAAATATGCAGGGCTTCACTGTATATTTATGAAGAAGCACCAATTAGCAGATACAACAAGACTAGAAATCAACAATACATCTTCAGCTTGAAGGGAAAGTTGAGAGAAAACAGCTCCCTGAAAGATTAATAAACTGAAGTACAGACTATCTGATACCTCTAAGTATTTTTAGCAAGTTATTACTAAGTATTTGATAAATCATTTGTAGTATTTATGAAGGGTGATTAATAAGATCCAGAGATAGAGCTGGGTGGCAGAGCATGTATCTAGCATATCATAGGCAATGTGTTGAATCCACACATGAGTGATTACACATGGACATTCAGCAAACTCAGGAAATTAAAAAGAAATGATCAACTCTAAGACAAATTAGTGTTGTACACTACCAAAATAAGCATTTTCTTTGCCTCAATTACAGCCAATATTTATGTAATCACAATATGAACAATTATTGTTAACTTCAGCAGAAGTCACTTTTGAAAGGAAAATGAGTGTGTTAGCTAAATATTCAACCACAAAATAGGCATTCCATGAGTTGTAGTTGAGGTCAAGAACAGGGTAGAAATATTATTTAATGTATACAGTGAAATGGTGGCATTAGAGATAAAAGCTGAATATGGGTAAAAATATGTGCAGGAAGAGGAGAAAAGTGGAGAGGGAGACCATGGTTATTTGGTTGTGATGCAGTTCACTCGGCATCTTTGGGTATTTTTACTATATTATTTTTCAGTAAACATAAAAATGTGATTAGGTATTAAGAAAAGGGAGAATAATTGTAGTGGAATTAAAACTACTCTCACAAACACGGATGGAAGATAAATTTTATGCTTAGTGTAAAGAACAAGGCAAAATCCACCCTTAAGTATATTATAGTTATTCTTTAATAAACAAATGTTAAAGAAAGTGGCATTATATGGACCAAACTATGGTTTGATAGTTAATATTCAAACATTGTTGTCTGTCTGAGAGCAGATGAAGCACATCTTGTTAGACTTGCTGTATTCAAGGCTAAAATATAAACCACTTATGCAGTAGGTTGCAAAAAAAGTTACTTGAGTTATTCAGATAGTCCAGGGCTGACTCAAAATTAAACTGGACAGAAGAGATGTGTTAAAATATGCAATAATAAAACATGTTGTGCCTTTGTGTGGAAAATCAATAGGTAGAGTTGAGGAATCAATTATAAAATTATGATGAGAGTAGACAAGTAAGAATCATATAGTAAATCTGAAAGACTAAGGGGTTTGCATGGTCTCTCCATGAGGCATCTGGCTAAAAATTGAAAGTGTCCTGTGACATCTTTAAGGAGGACAGAAAATTCCTAGGAAAAGACTTTGAGTGCTAACTAATGTGATTTCAATCCTCTAGAAAGAAAAAAACAAAACAACATGAAAAAAACCTATGAAAGGGTGGCAGGTTGAACAATTCTCCTCTTTTGGTTCCCTACATACTCTCAGTCTTCTTTAGTTATGTGAATTGATTTTAATATAAAAAAAATAAATGTAGGCTTAAGAAAAAAAAAATCCAGAAATAAAGACAAGGATACTGGGGGGAAAACAGATTCTATGCCACTGTAAAGATACTGTCATTCAATTACTGATACCCACTTCAACATTAATTGTGGAAAATTATTATTTTCCAAGAACTGAAGATAGAGGACAGAAAGGCAGACAGACAGAAAGATGATAATTTCCCACACTGTTTTTTAAAATTTTATGATACTTCCAGTCTAGTGAGAAAGACAGATACAAAACTCCAACTTCAATAAAGTTTAACATTTAATGACTATTTTTCATCTTTTTAATAAATTATGAGTGGTATACACATTTTACAGTTAGGTAATTATATTGTAGACTGAGAAAGCTATTATATAAGGGTCAGAGATGAAGTGAGAATGTGAAACCAAGTCTTGATTCAGTATGTCATTCTTTTTCCATCAAACCACACTTACTCAAATATACATATATAAAATCTTTAGAATGTAATCCAAGAACTGGACAGACTGTGCTGGTACTATGGTGGTTAAATGAAGGTTGGCATGAATGCAGAGTAATTCTGCTAGCAAGCATGAAAGTCAGGAAATGTTTACCCAGACTTGTAGCCCCATGCCCATCCCCTTCCCTGTCTCTCTACATTTATTTTTATTTTACTTTTTACAGTAGCCTTTCTTTATTTTCTTTGGGATGAACCCCACAAGATTTCCCTTTGGGAAGTCCAATGGTGGTGCATTTGTTACCAGTACCGGTGGTTGAAGCTTGAATTCTGCTGACATACGATAGTGATTCCTGAGTTGGAAAGCTCCCACATCCAACAGAATATGTTAGATGCTGCATCAACAGCAAGCTTCTTAAATTGTCACAGTGAACTTTTTACTTATTTGCCAACTCTTTGAAAGATGAAGGAGAAAAGCCCTGACAATTTGTGAAGTTTAAAGAACTATTTCAGCATTGTGGAAATAGGGCTGCTTGTTATTTCAGCTCGGAAAACTTTCCATTTTAAGGCAAATAAATATGTTAAATGAAGGATATTGAACTCCAAGCCATAAGAAGATTGAAGCTGGGTGAGGTAGCCAGAGATAAGCATTCTGGTTGACTGGGGATAAAAGCCACGATAGTGACCATCAGTTTGTCATCCAGAAACTCTGTTTCCATTACAACAATTTGTCTTTGATTCAGCTCACAAGAAAAGAATTATGCACCAGCTTATATTCACAAAGGTTTCCTCTTAGACACTTCCCATCCAACTAGCTCTGCCAAAAGGAGGGGACAGTGTTTGCCTTCTCCCTTGACTAGTAGAAAGTTGTGTTGCTCTTGTGATTTCTTGAGTGTGTTATAATCTGGGAGTAAGCTCATTAAGAACAATGAACAGTAGCAAATCTGTCTTTTGTGGACAATTTAATTTTGCTTCCAGGGTAGCTCCTGGCTTTCTGGAGATACTACAGGGTTCAAATGCCTTACTCTCTATCTCTAAAGATGTTACTATACATGCATTCTTTAATTTATATAGGAGTATAAAGTAAAATTATCAGTACAATACATTCAAAAAAACCTTTAGGAGAAAAGGACAATCTTTGCAAATGATTACAACAGAGAAGAGCAAAACAGGCTCCATTTCTTTCAATTCAATATTTGAATTCAATATTCACGGTTAAATTTAAATTGACAAGAAAAGATGTACTAAAACTGTTAATTATCAAATGCCGGATGCCAATCAAGTCATGCCATGTCTTTGAAGAACAGAAAGTCCTTTACAAGGATCCACATGACAGTGTGTTCTGCATTATTTTCGTCAGTGTCAGTCCTAGGAAACTCAGCTATCTACCTTATGCTACAGCCTGGCCCTGTAAAGCACTCTTGTTCTGTTAGGTACCTTTATTTAGTCACACCTCCTGGTATATTCTATGTATCTATGGTTTGATCTAGATTACTGAATGAATTAATCATTGTTTGGGATGCAACTGCAGTTTTAAGGTAATCAGGGACAGGAGACAGGTCTCATGGCCTGGTATCCCTTCTCAACATCTAGCACAAGGCCTGGCACCCAGTCAGTGTTTGCTAAAAGGAAATGGAATACTAACCAGAGAGGACACTGTGAGTATGGCAGTGATAGCTGGCGTCGCCACTGTGTCTAGTGCTCAGATTCCCAATCAAGAAAACTGCTTTTGGGTGCATCCAATTTCTGTTTGTGAAACTGCAGATGGACTTACAGACAACCCAGTTACAGAATGAAATTGAAAGACGATCCTTTTTGCTTATTTTCCATTAGGTTGAAACCAAAAACCACTGCGAATACCTGACAGAACTTGATCAGGAAGATTTGAGAACAAAGGAATTGTGATAGTGCCTTCCTGTGAGTTCCAAGTCCTGATAAGGATCAAAGCTGGGCCTTCAAAAACCTCCCTCACTCCTGCTGCCATTACCTCCTTTTCCTAGGAATCACACTACCCTTCACCCAGAAAAAAATAAAAAGAGAGACTCTGGGTTGCTAATCTATATAAAAGTCTGCAACAAGGCAAAAGCAGTTAATACCATGTCTTATTAAACTGAACCCTCCCTCACCAGGTGATAAAAGGTGATAATATCTCTACACTGAGTCCATTTTATTCAGCTGTATTCAAACTAATCCCCCCCATGGTTCCAGGAACAAAGCGCTCTGCAGTGGGAAAAACAGGGGTCCTGCCTTTTATTCCCTAACTCAGGGGATCTTCCTGGTCAAAGTGAAAGCTATTAATCTAATACTCTGCCCTTGTATTCAGAGCCACAACATCTTCAAACCCTTGGTGGTCTGGCCAAAAAGCTATTACAAAGCAAATGGTCTTTCTAGCTTTAGAATCTCCCATTAGCACAGAATAACCACAGGGAAAGCACTGGTAAAAGGTAGGGTGGGAGACTTAAATTTTGCTTAAACTTAGTATTTTGAGGAGTTTTAATACTTTTAAATGTGAATATGTACTTATGGCCCTATACCAGTTGGCATTATGTTAAACTGTCAGTCTTTAAAATACTTTCAAAAGACTGGCAACAAATTATTCCACAAAAGCATGTTCAAAACTTTCCCTGTAATAGTAAGTATTAACTAGTATATTTAAAAATGTAATTATCATCATTGCCAGTTGCACTGTGAGAAAGCATCAACTGTTGTAATCAAATTCTGTAATGATACATGTTCATTATGTATGCCTTTCTAATATTTTGGCAACCCTCTCATACTTTGCTTCTCAACTACCTGATTCTTTATGTTAAATGTAATGAGACACAAATTAATCTTTCCATTTTAGCAACTATTGTGACATGCCAAGCCATCACAACAGAGGCAATGCCAGCAGAACAAGAATTAATATTATAAGTATCAGAGTGCATAGAATACTGACCTCAAGGGAGAATCTGAAATGTGATTTCTCTACATTTTTTAGTTAGTGATGTGTCTTTAGATTACTTTTATGGCTGTGTGCTAATTTCAAGCTGAAGAATAAAAGTGATGGAAAGACAGAGAGAACTAAGTGGGAGGATTCAGAAAGAGGATGAGAAAGTGAGTAGAGGGGGTGGGGGATTTTATTATATTCTTTGTCTGGTGAATGACACTTTCAGACAGACAGCTTTGTAAAGCTTTGTAAAAGATCATCCTGTCTGAGGGAATGATCATGATTTACTTATTAGGGAAGAAAATGAAATTCGCACTACTATAAGTGGACTACAAAGAAAATTAGACTGAAATGTACTTAAAAGAGAGAAGGAAGCAAGGAGAATTAAGAGACTGTTGTGCAAAAACAAGGCTATAAAGATGCAATATGAACTGGAGACAGAATTTAAAATAATAATTTAAATAACTGAGTAAAAATAACTTATCAGGTTTTGTAGCTGATCAGATTGACAGGGGGACTGAAATGCTACAGTTAGTATGAATCTTTAATATAGGAAAACAATGATGAACACATTTGGGGATTAATATAGTCTGTGAAATTTAACCATACCTAAAAAAAAAAAAAAAAAAAAAAAGTGAATGCTTAAGCCAGTGATCAGGATGACTTCCAACAGTAAGTGTTAATCCTCTTCTGTCACAAGTTCCATGTGTTCACTGAAGTATAGATGTCATGGAAGCCAGGGTACAGATCTTTTTGTTTCCAGCTCATGCAAAAATTGCCAGCTCTTCCAATGACTGTTTTTGCTTAACTCAAGATAGAAATCGTGAAGGAAACAGCAAAACCATCTGAACATGCTTTATTGGAAATTACGCTAACAGCACACAAAATGTCACACATAAGATGTCACACATTCAGACTTGCTCCTGGAGGATGTGAGGAGGAAAGGTAGGTCCATGAAAGGCTCACAACCAGCATTAGGAAGTACTCCCAGGATTTCAACCAGCCCTCTCCATTCTTTGCCCTCGGAATGGGGTTGGCATTGATACTTCTATCCTGTCTCCTGAGAATGGAATTCCTCTGTGTTTGGTTTGCAAAGCTCTCACTACCCCCACCACAACAAGGTCCTACGTCATATTGGCCAGATTCTAGTGCATAACACATACAGGATTATGAAAAATGTTTAGGAGAGGAGTCATTAGCCGCCATGGGTAAATTTTTAAAACTTAGCTTTCATCACATGAAAAGACCTTGTGAGAAATATGAGCTCTACCTGCTCTGCCTCAGCAGAAGAATAAAAATCAGAAAAAAGATGGTATGTTGACCTAACACACTACAAAGACCATCAGGATCGACTGCAGGAAGATAGTCAGAAAATACTGAAGAGTCACAATCCAAGAAAATGGAAGACAGAATTAGGAGTGGCTACAGGTCCCAGCTGTGTGACAAGTTAAATGTCTATTTGGTTAACTTTGAAAGATCACAGAAGAAAACGGTTTCCATTGGTGTTTTAACGGGGCATTAAAGATGAAATAGGCAAAGGTCAGTGGGCACATTCTGACTTCTGTGTAACATGTTAGAGACTTAATTAAGCTTTTTAAAAATTGTGTGTGTGTGTGTGTGTGTGTGTGTGTGTGTGTGTGTGTGTGTTTGCACCATATGTATATTAGTGCCTGTAGACACCAGGAGAGGGCATTCAGTCCCCTAGAACTTGAGTTAAAGCATGTGTGAGCTGCCTGATATGAGCCCTCTGAAAGAGCAGCAAGTGCTCTAAATCACTGAGACATTTCTCCATAAACCTAGTTAAGCATTTTAATGAATAGCTAAAACTCAGAAAAGCAACAGAGCTAGGTTTGTAAACCATCAATCAAAAAATAAAAGGTGAGCCGGGCATTAGTGGCTCATGTCTTTAATCCCAGGACTCAGAAGGCAGGGGCAGGTGGATCTCTGGGAGTTCGAGGCCAGCCTGGTCTACAGAGCTAGTTCTAGGACAGGCTCCAAAGCAATACAGAGAAACCCTGTCTCCAAAAAATAAACAAATAAAAGAAAAGAAAAATAACACTCGGTGCTTTTCAGAGGAAATGGGTTAGGTTCCCCGAACCCACATCAGATAACTCACAGATACCTGTAACCCTAGTTCAAATCATTCAGTTTCAGGAAGAATTTAATTTTCTACTCTTTGTATGAGATTTAATTTCTCTTTATGCACAAATATGAGTTGCTTTTGTCCACAGAAGAGGCAAAAACAGATTTATGCTTATCTTATTAAAGTATCAGGATAATTCATTTTATCATAAGAAAAGAAACATATGGAGACATGGCACACCAATATTTACATTGCAAGCAGCAGAACAGGCTGACAGAGCAGCCATCATGGAACTAGTCATGGTTTTGTTTTCCTTTTTATAGTAGTCACAGTGATGAATGATGCTTTCTTCATCTTGCTTTAGTCACTAGCTCACTTGGAAGGAATGAGCACATTCTGAAGAAATGGGTTCCCAGATTTGGCTATGGGGCTATTGAAAGAAGGTACACAAGGAATTGGAATTTCACTGATGGAGCTCACACTGGGAGAAGGAAAACACCAAAAACTTACTGAAGGGATTTCACACAATGCTGACAACTTGTCTGAACACCTTGTAGAAGAGTCTGGAGCCTAGACAATGATGGGCAGGACCACGACTTAAAAAAGAATGCTTAGCTCTGCATAACTCTGGCCCTCTTCTTAAACCATGCCAGGACCCTGAAGATGGACTATTCTGGCTGGAGGGTTAGTGGATATCTCTCTCTCTCTCTCTCTCTCTCTCTCTCTCTCTCTCTCTCTCTCTCTGTGTGTGTGTGTGTGTGTGTGTGTGTCTGTATGTATGTATGTATGTATGTATGTATGTATGTCTCTCTCCTTTTCATGATGTGCTCACATTGAATAAATCTTTTTCTCTTTTCACTATTAATTTGGCTCTTTCAATTGAGGATGGGTGGCCACAGCTAGATTAGGGCTTCTAGGGAACAGGCTATGACTCAAACTCCAGTGACATTTTCACTTCAGGTGACTTCCAGGCTGATAAATGAATCCCCTTTGAAATGATGCACCATGTGTTGTTGTGGGATCGGAGTATCAGTGCAGCCATGTTTGTGCTAGCTGATACCTGTGGCTTTGCTCCACCGCAAACTCAGCTCTACTTCCTTAAGGCATCAAGTCTGTTATTTGCTGCTCAGCCTCTGGTGAACTCAACACCTTTCTTCCTTTGGCATTATGGTTATTATGCAAAGCACATAGAGTGCTCTGTCATTGATCACAATGTCCCAGGTTAGGTATTAAATATTTATTAAGGACTAAGACAGGTGCTGGTCTAACCATAATACATTCAACTACCCTAGAGAAAGAGGTCTGCACACCAACTTGTACATGAGGTCTAGAGAGAAAATAACCAAGTCATTTTGATTTTTTTCTGGCCATGATCTATAAACAAAAATTTTATGTGTCTGTATTTTCATCAATATTTATTTGAATATGTCGACTTTAAAATGTTGGAAAGCAAGGGAATGGGTGGTGAGAATTTACCATGATTTCTATTATGTGGCCTTTGAGAGTCAGTGCATTGAATATTTGGAATTAAATTTTGGGTGTGTGTGTGTGTGTGTGTGTGTGTGTGTGTGTGTGTGTGTGTGTGTACATATATTTGTTCCCTCCACTTGCTTTTGGTAAGGTATGTATTTTCTATATAGTAGCCACTCTGCCAATGCATTGCGTTAAAATTATGGAATTATTATTATTATTGGGTATGATACTACCTACATATGCTTTTTGTTTACATAGAAAATCCAGGTATGCATTTATAATTCTGTCATTGTATTAACTGAGGGGTTATTGGCTATGTTCTGGAATTGTTACCACATAGTTCTCTTACACATCTCAAAAATACTGAGAATTTACCAAAAATAATCAATATTGTTAGAAAAAAGAAATAAATGCCATATTGTGTGGTGTCCTCTAACTTAATGTTCTCTATTCTACAAAAATCTTTCTTTTTAAAAATAATTTTGAGATAGTATAATTCTATCATTTTCCCCTTACCTCTTAAATATATAATATGAGAAGCCCTCTGCTGGGTGGTTGGTCAGGTGAATCCAATGCCTCCAAAACCATCACAGGCTCCTGCCATTGTCCTTAATGCCCTCCCAGAGGTAGAAGGTTAGTCTCTACTGCTGAAGATTCCTAAGTCCTTTCTGCACCCTGCTGTTGTCCAAAACATTTATTCAACCAAAACCCTTTGAACACAGTAAGTTCTGTTATCATGATTTCTTTGTCATATTTTAAATGTTTTATTGCATTTATTATTGTGAGGAGCAAGTGTGCTTGAGTGTGTCCACGTTGTATATTCATGGAGGTCAGAGAACAACTTGTAGGAGTCACTTCCCTTCTTCCATCATGTGGATCCCAGGGATCAAACCCAGGTTGTCAGATTGGCACACTTTGAGTTTTTAATTTAAAACACTTTGTATTCAATAGCCAATGGTACATGTTTTACTGAGGCTGGGTGATGTATCATGGCTACATTTTTGTTCTAATGTTTCAAGATTCAATGAAAACGAGTAGAGAGCATAGAAGGAACCATTACTGGCACCTATTGATGGGAAAGTTCAGAGAGAAAGAAATGGAAGGTCAACTGTGACTGAGAGAGCACAAGTGCTACTGAACATGGTCTAGCCTCTTGGGCCCACAAGGTAACTGAAAGCATGGTGGAAACTGCCCTTATCACTGCCTTCATTGTTCTGTATTTTTGCCAAAGTCATATAGGCAAATGATTGTTTTCAACCTTTCAATTCCAGGAGGAACAAAACCTTGGCATTAGACAGTCCACTGCACCCAAGAATTGGGTCAAATTTGCACCTTTGGTGATTAATAACAGTGTCCAGAACACCTTGCAGAACTGCAGGACCAGCCTTGAGACAATGATGCTTCTGATCACACCTTGACCAGGACTGCTTACATGTGCACCTTGACATCTATTTAAATCTAAAACACCTGCAGTACTAGATCCCATTGTCTGCCCCATTTCCCAGTGTGACCAAACCATTACTCAACCCTTTAGTTGGACTGTTGTGATAGATGTCCTAGCCTTTTGTAGCAGTCAGAGCTTGAAATTTCACCTCATAATATATGATATACTTAAGTAGAAAATCCCTGAAAATGTTTGGCCTGGACTTAGAAAACAAATAGTTTTGTGATCTATAGGACATATGACAAAGTCCATAAAATAATACCTCATACCATGTAGGTTTAAATGATAAACGCCCATGTGGGTAAATTATAAACATTCAAATACACCAGTTCTCTACACTCTCATTTATTTTAAGTTATTTCAGATTTCCTTTTGCAGTTGAATGGTTCTTTGTCCATGATAAAGAAAGGAGAGAAGTGGAGATGGAGAGAGATGAATGAGAAGAGAAGAAACAACAGATGAAACCAGTACTTCCTTTTCATTTGCTGTTGTTGAAAAAAAAACAACATGGTTAGATATCTAGACTGCTGGACTGTGAGTATAATTATCATCATTTGATACACCATCAGAAGAAGGAAATCACATGAGAGTAGAGAAGAAGTACTGTGATCCATGAGGAAAAAAAAAATAGATCCCATAAGTTCTGGCAAGGACAAAACCTTCAAGAACAGTGTCAGGTAGTCATTAGTTTTTTAAGCAAACGTATATAATCCAGATATTCAAGACCACTTGTGTGCACAGTTTGTCCTTGTCCTCATAGCAAGATAAGGATGGCAACTCTCAGCCCTGTACTGCACAGCAAGGTTCCTTCTTAGAACAAATAAACAGGAAAGAAAACAAAATGTTTCTGTTTTAACAAGGATATTGTCAAAGACTACCAGAAAATGTTAGAACAAATAAACCCAGGGAAGTGACAGAATACAAAATCAACATGAAAATTAACAGTATTTCTATACACTCCAGCAAAATATCTGGGGGGGGGGGGGGGGACCAAGAACACTATACCATTGAAAATTCTAAGGAAATGAATGCTCAGGAATAAACTTGAACAAGTAAAACACATTTATGCTGTTTTATACTGGAAGCCATAACACAGAGGAAGAAGATACAAATAAGATATTATATATTGACAAGTTAGAAAAATCAATATCAAATGTCCATATTATCCAAAGGAATTACAGATTTAATGTAACCCTCATCAAGACAGCCCTCATAAAAAAACAGGAAAAATTCTTAAAATTCCTGTGCAACCACAGTTAAAAACAACAACCAATTAACTCACACAAACATTGTCAATATAATCTTGAGCAAAAAAAAAAAGTCTACAGCATTGAACTAACATTAAAATATATTACAGAGGTAAAGACATCTTGACATAGAAGAAGACTTTAAGACCAACAGAACAAAATAATGAGAGCTAAGACAAATATACACTTATCATAAATTATCCTTCACTAAATGCACTAAGTATTCACACTGGGATAAGAAAATTATTTTCAATAAATGCTTTTTGGAAAACTAAAGAATAAAATTGTGCTCTTTCATTCCATATACAGAAAATAAACTCAAAATAGATTAAAGACAAATTTATTTTTGATAATGGTATACACAATATCAAAATTGTGTATAAGATTACAAAGTATGAAGCAACAAAAGCAAAATTATACTAAAAAGGATTTATTACAACAAAATGAAGCCTTCTTACTCATTAAAGAAAATAATTATCAACCAACAAACTGACAAGAAAGAATATAAAAAAGTAATACATGCTATATATTTGATAGGATTTAAAATTCATAAGGATATCAAATAACTCAAAAATAGCAATAATACACATATTTGATTTTAAAAATGAATTTGCAAAACTAAATATTCCCCAATGGAAGATATACAAATTCTCAACAGGAATATGGAAAGTATCATCAACATCAAGTATCTTCTGAGAAATTAGAATAAAACCAGTGATATCAGATGTCTACTACAAAAAATAAATAAAGAAAATGCAAGTTTTGGCAAGGATGTGAAGAAGACAGTACTGCCTAGAATGTTTGTGGAAATGTAAACTGGTGAACTTACTATTTCAAATAAGGTGGAATTCAGGGTAAAAAAGGCCCAGAAATTAAGAGCACTTAATGCTTTTAGAGAACACTCCAGTTCCTAGCATCCATGTTGGATATTTCACAACCACCTGTAACTTCAGCTCCAAGGAATCGGATGCCTCTAATTTCTTCAGGAACCAGCCCTCACATGTACATACATACACATAACTTAAAATAATAAAAATAAGTCTTTAAAACAATTTGAAATTTTTCAAAAACTTAAAATTAAAAGTATTGCATGATCTATGAATCCCACCCTTCATTACATAGTAACTGTATGATCTAGGAATCCCATCCTACAGTATAGAGTGAAAGAAGACATACCAGACATATCCCACTCCCTGAATCATTGCAACATTATTCACATGTACCAAGACATGGAGTCGTAGTATTATAGTTGATTAATGGATATGTTGAATGTGGGATATGTGTGTACACATTATACTTTATCCTTAAACCAAAGGAGACCTATCATTTTCATGAATGAATGTAGATATCATAACACAGGCACAGAAGAGAGATGCCACATGATCTTGTTTACCTTTTTGGTAGAATCTGGTCTTCAAACTCCTCCAAGTAGGGAGCAAACTTGTAGTTGCCAGGGGCTAGAATGGAAAGGGGAATGAAGAAAAGATGATTAAATTCTATAAAGTTTCATCTTAGAGAATAAAGTATGGAAATCTGTTTTTTTTTTTTAACATGGGCACCAAAGTGAATAGCAATGTGATGTGTACTTGAAAACTGTGAAACAAATCAATGTAAAATGTTTCACCACAGAAAGTATAGCATTTTGTGCATTAGCATGTTAACCAGCTTGACTATGGTCATTCTCTCTCTCTCTCTCTCTTTCTCTCTCTCTCTCTCTCTCTCTCTCCCTCTCTCTCTCTCTCTCTCTCTCTCTGAGTGTGTGTATGTGTGTGTGTGTGTAAACATTGTATACCAACAAAAACTAGCTAAAGATATATAAAATAATAAAGTTGCTCTATCATACTAAAAATTAGTGAAAGAAAAATATTGTCATTGCTGTGCAGCTTAATGCAGAACAAGTGATATACAATAAGTTTAAGCTCTATAAATGCCACAGAGAAAAGAGTCAAATGACAGCCAGGAAGTCTTAGAGAATGACTGACGTATGGTTTAAGTGTAGAAAGACTTGAGAGAAAGAAAGGAAAAGATGAAATTCTGAAGCAGAAAGAAGCATTGAACATCAATGAGGAGCAAGAATACTGAGACAAGAGAACCATAGAAGCAATTGGTAGACGGTACAGAAAGCACACTTTAAATTGACAGGGATTACAGTGGGCAGGGCCATGAGGAAGTGATGATTAAAAGTTGAACACAATGAATAATTACTACAAATTATGACTATAGCTAACAGCAATGTCTTGTGTACTTGATATTGTTAAGCAATGTGAAATGTTTAACACAAAAGAAATTATGGTTTTAAGTCACAGACAGACATGGGCAATAGGAATATTTTTAATCTATTCAAAGTGTGGTGGAAATCCATTAGGTGTTATTGTACAAGAATTACAGAGTATAAATAGATGATTAAGATGACAAGTGTGACTTTTTTTTTACTAGAAAACACACATTTACAAAGGTAACAGTGACAGATCTTGAGTCTATTCAGTAGGAGAACACTAGCCTAGCATTCATGAGGCCCTGGGCTCTGCCCTGAGCACTGCACAAGGAAAATGCCAATAAATAAACAAAGGCTAGGAAGAGTAGATAAGAAAAACAAAGAGTTGTTGTAGAAATCAGGGAGAGAAATAAGGACCAGAAACAGGAATCAGGTGTTGGTAGAGCAGTGCTGAAACCAATGAGAATGGACACAGCTTGAGATGAAGCATTTTATAATGTGTTAAAGTTTTGTTAACATCGATGAGAATAACATGTCCAATATTGCAATGATATTTCCTAACTTCATTCTTCCTGATATACATTTAGGTATTTCCCAATTTCTTCATCCCTTTTGGTGTTGCCAATAGATTGGTCTGAACTGATAAACAGTGTCTCATTCTTAGCTCCTCGGTTGAGTGCCCTGTAGTTTTCCACATGCTGTCAAATATTCCTAATCTACTAGAGGTTATGAAGAATCTAACTCAAATCCACTGAGGACCTTTTGATCAGTCTTGTAGAATAGTCTTGTAGATTGTGTCCTCCATCTCAGCACTTACAGGTTGCCTTGTAGATGAGTTGAGGAACCAAAATGCCTAGAGGTAAAGCAGGGAGGAAAAAAAAGACAGAAACAAAATGTGGTGCTATGGCAAGGAGCTGTCCAGCAGAGTTCTGGCTGTTGTATCAGGTAGACCAAGGCATGGGTTACATACAATTCATTGGCTTTGTGTTGTGAACATCTATTTGGCTGCCCCCTCTGCATAACAAGTAAATAATAATGAGTTTTCAGTGAGGCTCCTCTTGCTTTCAAGAGGAATCTAGTGACTTCCTTGAATGCTGTTTCCTAAAGATTTCCCCCAAAAGTGATACACACAGAAGCTTTATATGGGTAGTCTGCTGCTACCTGCTCTGTCTTTTCTTGAACACTTGGGCTTTAACTTAAACTCTCAGATAATGGCTCTCAAATCTTGACCTTGCCAGACTATCTTGAAATGTGTGAGAATAGGACTGGCTTTACCTGCAGGGATCCAATTTTCTTTATAGCAATTCTTAAATAAATTTAATAATCTTGAAAGTGATATAAAATAGAAAAGGAGACAAAACTTTAAGAGACAGGAAGGATCTAGAAAAGCTTTAACAACGACTTTAAAATTTGATTCAACTTGGGAAATTGAAAATTAATATAATAAAGAGAAAATAGAGCACGCTGCTAAGCTTCAAATGTCACAAGAACCTTAGAGATCAGCCAAATTAAAGAGAAATGTGGGTGTACATCAGAACATATAAAGAGTTTATACCAGGGCAGCAAATTCTCTGCTCAGGTTACTTTGACCACTGTTCAAGGAATAGTAAAATGAGAACTTTTTGTAGCTAGGTCTCTGTTTTTATGACCACTTAAGCTTTTACATGCAAGGAGAAAGAACCATGTAGACGAACCATGTGTATTCAGCCCACTTTTCCATTATCATACATGGGTGATTCAAGATATGGACCACTTTTTATGTGATGCGTCAAGATGAGCAACAAGTCTTTAGCAAGCTAGATTCTGGTAATAAGGAGAACAAGAGGTACAGCAAATGGTGTCCTCTGTGACTTGTGTAGTTTTGGTGAAGAGGGAACTGGAAAAGTCTCAAAGCAAATTTAACACCTGGGATTAAAACTGAGTCCCAGTAGTGAAACATAAATATGCTTTGGTGTTCTAGTCAAATGAGTGACTTGCCAATGAGGATAACTTTATCTTTATATTCCTTCATCCATCCATACTAGCCATATGAGGAACTGTGACCTTTCTGCATAGATGTTACCTTCTCTGGGAAAGTTTCTCCTACTCTTTCAGCAGAGATAAACATGGCTTCTAACTATTCTCCAGAATGTTCTTTTGGTCTATTGTTGTACTTTAGAGCTTGTAAACTCAATAGAATACTAAGTGAAGGCAAAGTTTATGAATGGCTAAGCTTGAAGGTGTCCCCAAAGGTTTATATGTGGGAGGCTTGCACCAGAGTGTAGCAGTTGGAGTGGCATCACTAATGAGTAATGAGTGTTAGAAGAAGTTAAATCATGGAAACTCTGCCCTCATTAGTGAATTGGCATTGCCTTGAGGGAGTTGGTAAATTTTATATGACTGGAATTGTACCTAAGAGAATGAGTTGTTTTGAGTGACTGTGACCTCTCACTCTTTCTGAACCATTTTCAGTCCACTATTAATACTCTTACATGTAGTTTTATCAGTGTGTTCCCACTTTCCCCTGAAGCCCCCACGAAAGCCCAACACATGCCAGTGCCCTACAGACTCCAGAATTATGAGACAAACCAACTGTTCTTTATGAAATATCCAACTTCTCGTATCTTATTATAGGAACACAAAATGGACAAAGGATGTGGCTTCAAATTTTGTATCACTGAAAATCAATACAGAATAAGATTTCTAAAATTTCACAAATGATCAGGAAGAGATGAATAAATGAATGATTTTTTTCAATGGTCATTGTCATTAATGGACAATATTTGAACATTAGCATTTAAAACAGAATCAGATCAGAGTATAAACTTTGGTTTTGACTTATGTCATTGAAATAATTACACTTAAGATATTAAAAAGATTTAAATTTCAGTGTGTAGCTTAAAATGACATATTTATTTTCTCCATAGTTTCTCAACCATCATACATGATTTTACCACCTTACCTAAAGCTATACAACTTGAAGATCTAAAGAAAAATTAGTTTGAGATATTTTTTAAATTTTTTAATTTTTTTATAATTTTTAATTTATTTTTTATTTTATCTTATGTCAATCCCAGCTCTTTTTCCCTCCCCTCCTTTCCCTCCTTCCTTCCCTCTCTCCCACCCTCCCATGCCCTCGGACCACCCTCCCCTTCCATGCCTCCCCAACTCCACATGTAGGGTGATGCCCTCCAGGAGGAGTCACCTAAATCTGTCAAGTCATTTGGAGTAGGGACTAGGCCCCTCCCTCCTGTCTCTAGGTTAAGGGAGTATCCCTCCATGGGGAATGTGCCCGCAAAGTCCTTTTGTGCACCAGGAATACATCCTGGTTCCACTGTCTGAGGTCCCTTACACTACCCAGGCCTTCTAAATAAGACCCATGTTCAGGGGGTCTGAGTCAGTCCTATGCTGGATTCCCAGCTACCAGTCTGGAGGACCATTACTCCTCCTTTTTCAGATCAGCTGTCTCTATGGGTTTCTGTGGCCTGGTCTTGTCCTCCATCTCTGCATCTGGATTCCAGTTCTACTCAGTATTTAGTTGTGGGTGTTTGCTTGTGTTTCCAACAGGTACTAGATGAGGGCTCCATGATGGTGGATAAGTTAGTCATTGATCTCATTATTAGGGAAGGCCATTTATGGTAGCCTTTCCACTGTTGCTCAAATTGTTAGTTGTTTTATTTAAATTTGAAACACGCTTGTTTTACATATCAATCCCAGTTCCCAAAAAGCTCCTGGGAGGAATGATGAGTAAAGGGGTCAAGAACAGGCTGGAGAGAGTCCATCCTACTTCGGAGACTTCTCGGAGCAACTCAAAACAAAGGAGACCTGACTATCCATGCAGGACCACCAGTAATTTCCACCTGCTTGGTCTCTGACCCTGCCTCCAGTCCTCTGCTGGAGTACTGGGCCCCTCCCTTTTATCTACCTATCTCTGCAGGACCACTTTGAGTACCTGCTGGCATCATCTACTGGATCCTCATCCTTGAACCCATCCCTGGGTCCCTGTCTGCGGAGAAACCTCCTAGAGAGCATGGACCACACAGAGCTACAGATATTGAATCTCAGACCCATATAAGCCCACCGGGGAAGTACCATAGAGAGAGGGGGAGACCCCACCAACACCTACTGGAAGAAGCTATGGGAAGAAGGCAATACAAGAAAACACCTAACAACAGAAAGACAAGCATGACACCACCAGAATCAAGGGAATCTACACCAACTAGAATGGAACACAACAACAAAGCAGAGGAAGCAGAAGGGTACGACTTAAAAATTACCATCATAAAAATGATAGAGGCCCTCAAAGAAGATGTGATAAAATCCCTTAGAGAAATGGAGGAAAAAACAAGCAAAAAAATGGAAGAAATGAACAATTTCCTTAAGGAAAGTACAGAAACCCAAGAAAAAACAATTAAGCAGGTGAAGGAAACAGTTCAAGACTTGAAAACTGAAATAGAGAAATAAAGGCAACACAAACCGAAGGAATGCTGGAAATAGAAAAACTGGGCAAAAAATCGGGAACTACAGACACAAGCATTATTCAAATTAATGAAAAAGCAGAGAGAGAACATGCAAATTAACAAAATCAGAAGCGAAAAGGGGAACATAACAACGGACACAGAGGAAATCCAGACACTTTTCAGGTCATACTTTGAAAATCTGTATTCCACAAAAATTGAAAATTCAAAGGAAATGGACAAATTTCTGGATAATGATCACTTACCAAAATTAAATCAAGAACAAACAACTTAAATATAGCTATAACCCGCAATGAAATACAAGCAGTCATCGAAAGCCTTCCAACCAAAAAAAAAGTTCAGGGCCAGATGGATTCAGCACAGAATTATACCAGATATTCAAGGAAGAAATAATACCACTACTCCTCAAACTGTTCCACAAGATGGAAACAGAAGGTTCATTGCCAAACTCTTTTTATGAGGACACAATAACCTTGGTACCCAAGCCTCACAAAGACAGAACTAAGAAAGAAAACTACAGACCAATATCCCTGATGAACATCGATGCAAAAATACTCAATAAAATACTGGCAAACCGAATTCAAGAATACATCAGAGAAATCATCCACCATGACCAAGTAGGCTTCATACCTGGAATGCAGGATGATTTAACATACGAAAATCTATCAACGTGATCCACCATATAAACAAACAGAAAAAGAAAAACCATATGATTATCTCCCTAGATACGGAAAAAGCCTTCAACAAAATTCAACACCCTTTCATGATAAAGGTCTTGGAGAGGTCAGGGATAACAGACACATACCTAAACATAATAAGAGCAATATACAGCCAACCAACTGCCAACATCAAACTGAATGGAGAGAAGCTTAAGCCAATTCCTCTAAAATCAGGAAAAAGACAAGGCTGCCCTCTCTCTCCATATCTCTTCAATATCGTACTAGAAGTTATAGCTACTGCTATAAGACAACAAAAGGACATCAAGGGGACCCAATATGGAAAGGAAGAAGTCAAACTGTCTCTGTTTGCAGATGATATGATAGTTTACATAAGCGACCCAATAAACTCTACCAGGTGACTCCTACAGCTCATAAACACCTTCAACAAACTAGCAGGATGCTAGTAGCAGTGGCCCTACTTTTTTCAGATGACAAAGAGACAGAGAAAGAAATCAAAGAAACATCACCCTTTACGATAGCCACAAGCAACATAAAGTATCTTGGTGTAATGCTTACCAAACAAGTAAAAGACCTATATAATAAGAACTTTGTGGCTCTAAAGAAAGAAATTAAAGAAGATACCAGAAAGTGGAAAGATCTCCCATGCTCTTGGATAGGTAGGATAAACATAGTAAAAATGGCAATCTTGCCAAAAGCAATCTACAGATTCATAGCAATCCCCATTAAAATCCCACCACAATTCTTCACCGACCTTGAAAGGATAATAATCAACTTTATATAGAAAAACAAAATACCCAAAATAGCCAAAATAACCCTATACAATAAAAGAACTTCAGGAGGCATCACCATTCCTGACTTTAAGCTCTACTACAGAGCTATAGTTCTGAAAACAGCCTGGTATTGGCATAAAAATAGACAGGTAGACCAATGGAATCGAATTGAAAATCCTGATATTAATCCACTCACCTATGAACACCTGATTTTCGACAAAACAGCTAAAATTTTACAATGGGGCGAGGACAGCATCTTCAGCAAATGGAGCTGACACAATTGGATGATGGTGTGTAGAAAACTGCAGATAGACCCATGTCTGTCGCTATGCACAAAACTCAAGTCCAAATGGATCAAAGACCTCAACATCAATCCAGCCACATTGAACCTCTTAGAAGAGAAAGTAGGAGATACCCTTGAACAAATTGGTACAGGAGACCGCTTCCTGAACATAACTCTAGGGGCACAGACACTGAGAGAAACAATAAATGGGACCTCTTCAAACTTAGAAGCTTCTGTAAGGCAAAGGACACAGTGGACAAGACCAAATGGCAGCCCACAGACTGGGAAAAGATTTTCATCAATCCTATATCCGACAAAGGGCTGATCTCCAAAATATACAAAGAACTCAAGAAACTAGTCAACAAAACACCAAATAACCCTATTAAAAATGGGGTACAGAACTGAAGAAAGAATTTTCAATAGAGGAAATCAAAAAGGCTGAAAGACACTTAAGAAAATGCTCCACATCCTTAGCCATCAGGGAAATGCAAATCAAAACAACTTTGAGATACCATCTTACTCCTGCCAGAATGACTAAAATTAGAAACTCAAATGATGACTCATGTTGGAGAGGATCTGGAGAAAGGGGAACACTCCTCCACTGCTGGTGGGAGTGCAAACTCATACAGCCATTTTGGAGATCAGTATGGCAGTTCCTCAGGAAAATGGGAATTAGTTTACCACAGGACCCGGCAATCCCTGTCTTAGGCATATACTCAAAGGATTCACATGCATGTTCATAGCAGCACTATTTGTAATAGCAAGAACCTGGAAGCAACGTAGATGCCCCTCAATTGAAGAATGGCTAATGAAGATGTGGCACATCTACACAATGGAATACTATGCAGAAAAAAATAATGGTATCTTGAAATTCGCAGGCAAGTGGATGGCACTTGAAGAAACCATCCTGAATGAGGTAACCCAGTCACAAAAAGAGGAAAATAGTATGTACTCACTCATATATGGATTTTAGACCTAGATCAAAGGATCACCAGCCTATAATTCACACCATCAGAGGAACTAGGATACAAAGTGTATTCTAAGAGATTCATATAAAGTCCCTCACAGAACTGGGAAGGGACAAGTCCCCCAGAGCACAGGGGAAGTGTGGGGGGGCAGCAAATGGAGAGAGAAGTAGGAGAAAACGAGGGGGATGAAAGGAAAATATGTGCGACCAGGAAGATTGAGCCTGGTTAGGAATAGAAGACAGGAAAGAGAGAGAGACAGAGACAGAGAGAGAGAGAGAGAGAACATAAAAGAGGGAGCCAATATTGGTTTGAAGATAAAATTGAACACAAAGAAAGGTCAAGAGAACTACAAGACTGCTCCCAACTAACAATTTGAGCTTCCGTGGAAAGGCTATCATAAATGCCCTTCCCGGATAGTGAGATTAACGACTAACTTATCCATGGAGCCCTCAACTAATGCCTGTTGGAAACAGGATCAAATACCCATACATAAACACTGAGTCGAACTAGAACCCAGATGCAGATGGAGAGGATAAGACCATGCTGCAGAAACACATACAGACAGCTTACCTGAACAAGGAGGAGCTAATGGCCACTAGACTGATAGCTGGGAAGCCAGCATGGGACTGACTCAGGCCCCCCTGAATATGGTCTCAGCCAGAAGGACTGAGCAGTCTAAGGGACCTCAGACAGTGGAGCCAGGATGTATCCCTGGTGCACAAAAGGACTTTGCGAACACATCCCCCATGGAGGGATAACTGCCTTAATCTAGAGACAGGAGAGAAGCCCTAGTCCCTACTTCACATGACCTGTCAGATCTACATGACCCCAACTGGATGGCATTCCCCTACATATGGAATTGGGGTGGGGGGATGGGAGGGGAGGGTGGTTAGAGTGCATGTGAGAGGGCAGAGAGGGTAAAAGGAAGGGAAGGAGGGAGGCAGGGAGGGAGAGGGAACTGGGATCGACATGTAAAATAATAAATTAAATTTAAAAAAAAAAATGCTTTGACTCCAAAATTTAAGTTGAAGGACAAGTTGTTGGGGAAAAGGATTTCTATTTTTGTTTCCACAGAAAATGAAAATATGTGGATTCCTTCCAGACTAATGTGGTTTGATCAAGCCAGACTGCCTGAAACATTCAAAACAGCTGGACAAAGCAGCCTTACAGACTACAGCCAGGATTTCTGCATCTTCTTCAAATCCCCCATGACAGTGCCCCTTACCAGCAGGAAGTAGTTTGGAAAGAATGACGCCCAAATTCCCAAATATTGTCTATAAATGTTTGTTTTCATTTAAATGGACTTTGTTATAGAAAAATAAATTTAAAAAAAAAAAAAAAAGGTGAAAGTCAAGATTTTGTAATTTTAGTTGCTAAAAACTTCTCATGTCATTAGCAGATTAATAATTAGAGAATAAAGTTCTATGCTGTATGAATAAAAAAAGGATTGTGCTAGTCAACATCATGGAAAGTGGGCTTAAAAATATGTTTTGCGTATATAACACATATATGCAATTTCTTTAATAATATTGTGAGAGAATTTCTGCTCTTCAAGGTGCTAAGTGATATCTCCCATCAAACCTAGCATCTTTCTACTGCTGGATTGTGAATTACCTTCTGTTTCTTGAAATGTGATTGCTTTATGTAAGTTTCTCGGATGTTTTAAAATGTTATATTGCCCAAGTATCCAAAATTTCAGTTAGATGGGAGGAGTATTATTGACAAATCTCTTGTACATTCTTGTACATTATAGTGAGCATAGTTAATAATAATGTGCTATATATTTGATAATTGTAAGAGTAGAATTAAATGCTTTTCCCACAGATAAATATGTGAGGTAACCCACATGTTCTTCAGTTTAGTTTAATGAATACAGTCCCTAAAATATGCTATATCACATAAATATGTACAATTTTGTCAATTAAAATGAGAAAAAATAAAGCCACTGCACATTCCAAAAAAAAAAAAAAAAAAAAAAAAAAAAAAAAAAAGAACAGGCTGGAGAAACACAGCTGACCTGAAGAAGGGAGAGATTATGGACCCCAGTCTGATAGCTGGGAAACCAGCATTGCACTGATGCAGACACCCAGAATGTGTGTGTCAGGAGGCCTGGGCAATCTATGGGGCCTCTGGTATTGGATCAGTATTTATCCTTAGTATACGAATAGATTTTGGAAGTTTACAATATTTTAAAACCTATTATTTGAAGTTTCTGTTCTGTTATATTTCTTCTAATAGCCTATTATCTGACTGATAAAACATTCCATCAACAGCCATCATATTAGTATAAAGTATTTGCAGTTAAGTGTGTGAACTCTAGAATTACTGTATTGGTTTTTAACTAGGCATGAAAATCTAATAGAATTTTTGGATTCTATAGTGTTTATGTATAATTTTTTATTTTTTTATTTATTCCCCCATACATTACATCCTGATCACAGTTTTTCCCTCCATCCCCCTCCTCCAAGCACCCTGCACACACACACACACACACACACACACACACACACATCCCCTCTTCCCCAAACCCACTTCTCCATATACTTCAGAAAAGAGCAGGCCTCCCAAGGATATCAAACGAATGCAGCTTAACAAGCTACAATAAGAGTAGACATATCAAGGCTAGACAAGACAATCCAGTAGGGTTCCAAGAGCAGACAGGCAAAAGAGTCAAAGACACCCCCTGACTCCCACTGTTAGGAGTCCCATAAGAACACCAAGAACAAATATGCAGAGGACCTAGCTCAGATCCATACAGGCTCTATGACTGTGGCTTCGGGGGGGGGGGGAGGATACTGTAAAATAATGTTAAGTATATAGTGAGGTATATATTTGCTTTTCTTTTATTCATTGTTTTTGTGTATGATATATATGTGTGTGTGTGTGTGTGTGTGTGTGTGTGTGTGTGTGTGTGTATATTCATGGGGGAGTGAGTGTAAATTTTTTATTCTCTTAGTTTTGAGATGGGGTCTCACTGCACTGCCCATACTATTATTGAACTCCCGGTCCCAAGCAACTTTTCAATTCAGCCTCCCAAATACACAGAGCTATAGGTGTACATTCAGTTTTTCTTTTACCTGTGAGAAATAACAATATCAAACCCTCAAAGATATATGAGACTAAGTGAGATAATTCAAGAGAAACTATTCTATTTCTGATATTTTGTTTTGTTGGTTTGGGGTTTGTTTTCTCTTGTTTGCAGGATTTTTGAAATATGCAACTCATGAACTCCCTGACCCTCCTGCTTCTTTCTCCTAAGAGCAGAGATTACAGACTACAATTGTTCCTTTTTAGTTTTTCAAGTGCTATTTGGTGATAGAATGTCGCGCCCAACCTTGACCAGCAAGGAAAAATGCAACTCAGGGAAGATCTTCTTCTAGCAGCTTAATCAGGATCCTTGAACATGCTTCTTCTTCTGACCCCAGGGAAACGCCAGCACAGGCTTAAATCCCCTTGCACTAACCAACCCTAGTGAGCCACTTGGATCCTGCAGATAGGCTGCTCTTATATGGAAGCAAACAAGATGAACAGGCTTAGCCAAATAAGGACTTGTTTAGGACAGAGAGCGCTCACCATTGGGAAGGTGGAAGGCAGAAGCCAGCGCCATCTTTAAGGCAGGGCAGTTCACAGCTCTCTACAATACAAAGTTGGGGATATAGTTGAGCATGCAAAGAAGAGGGTATTCTCTCATGGTAGTTCAACACCAGAAAACTATATTGTCAGAGAAACCTTTCTCTCCATGGGGAAATGCAATCTATTAAAATTACAATTAATGATAAATTTAAGTTAAGTATTATAAATTATAATGTTCCCTTTCTATTAAATAAGCAGATGTGGGATTTAATAAGTTGCTAATTGGCATTGGTTAGACCCCTCCTTGGTACTCTGGCTGCCTTAAGTAAAACTAGCACCAGACAAATAGTCCATCATATATTTTGAAACACTGCTCCCCCGTGGATACATTAAGAAAACTAGTAACAGTTACAGTCTATTGTGCCAGTTCCTGAAGGTTGAGGTCCATTCATGTCTGTTTCAGTTTATACTGGATTTTTGCTATCACAAACCATCTTGAAACTTTCCAACATTTTGTGTTACTTTTCTGTTGCTGTGATAAAAATACTATGGTCAGAAACAACTTAGAGAAGGAAGAGTTTATTCTGATTTCTAGCTCAACAGGGAGAGTCCACAATATTGGAAGAGACTTAGAAGCAGAAGATTGAAGCAGGAAATGAAGAGGTCACATTTCCATCCACACTTGAAAGCAGAGAGGGAATTGGAAGTATAAACTCTCACAGCCCATCTCCAGTGATATAAACTTTCATGGACCATCTCTATCTTTATTCAAGTCATCACACACTTCCATTCATGCCAGAAGGTGAGTCCTTCTGCATGTGATACAATGGAAGGACTGTTCTGACTGTTACTAGGAGACAGTGTTTGAATGGTGTAAGCATGAGTGGGGGGTGCAGTGAGTGGAGCGGGAGATAGGAGAAAAGAGAAAGGGAGGAGAGGACAGCATATGAGACTAGGAAGATTGAGTCATGGGAGGAATTGATGAGAGAAGAGAGAGGAGGGAGGTAGAGAGAGAGACAGAGAGAGAGAGAGAGAGAGAGAGAGAGAGAGAGAGAGAGAGAGCATTATAAGGGAGCCATTATAGGTTTGAAAAGAAAATTGACTCTAGAGAAATGTCCAGAGACCTACAAGACTGACCCCAACTAACAATCTGAGCAACAGTGGAAAGACTATCATAAATGCCCTTCCCTGATATTGAGATTGATAACTAACTTATCTGCCATCATAGAGCCCTCATCTAGTAGCTGATGGAAACACAAGCAGACACCCACAGCTAAACACTGAGAAGAACTGGAATCCAGATGCAGAGAGGGAGGACAAGACCAGGCTACAGGAACTCACAGAGACAGCTGACCTGAACAAGGAGGAGCCAATGGACCTCCAGGCTGATAGCTGGGAATCCAGTATAAGACTGACTCAGACCCGCTGAACATGGGTCTTAGCTAGAAGGCCTGGGCAGTCTAAGGGACCTCAAACAGTGGAACCAGGATGTATCCCTGGTGCACAAAAGGATTTGGGAACACTTTCCTCATGGAGTGATACTCCCTTAGCCTAGAGGCAGGAGGGCCGGCCTAGTCCCTACTCCAAATGACTTGATAGATTTTATTGATCCCTCCTGGAAGATACCACCCTCCCTGTGGAGTGGGGGGGATGGGATGGGAGGGTGGTCAGGGGCATGGGGAGGGAGGGAGAAAGGGGGGAAGTGGGATCAATGTGTAAAATAAGAATAAATAAATAAAACAAAACTTCATCTTCATGAAAGCTTTATTTTGATTGGGATAACTGCTTCTCTCTGGCTACATAAGCAGCCAGTTTGGATCATTTGGTCACTAAACAGAAGACATTTTGGCTAAGTGCTACCTCCTCCTGGAGAGTTGCAGAATTAGGCCCAATGAAGATAAAAGCCTTTTCCTACCTATTTTTAGTACTGAGGTCTGAGCTGGTCACATGATGGAAGTAGCAGCTGAGAGAGGGGAGTAGCACCTGCCACACTGGGCAGCCTAAGTGATGGAATGACAGATAGATGGGCAGAACTGATCAGCAGATAAGCAGAGCCACAGAAGCTGCAGAGCGGCTGGCTGTGTAGACAGAGGAAGAAGAGACACAGTCAGAAGACTGGCGGTTCACAGTAGCAGCAGCAGCTATGAAAATGTAATGGTTGCTGAGTCCATAGCAGCCATAGCAACAACAGGTAGCTGACCTGCTTGAAGCAGCAGTTCAGGCAGAAACAGAGGATAGCAGAAGTCGAGAGAAGACAGTTGGGTCTGAAGAAGGCTGTAGGGAACTAGAAAAGAAAATGCTGAGGGTCCTATTGTCGGAAGTGTTCCAGAAGTTTGACAAACTATGGAGGAAAAGTTTCTGTAAATGAGACCTGGGAACTGTAACACTGTACAATGTTAGCAGCTAATGAATCTGGGTACCCAGGCCTATCAGCCAGCTACAATACATATGCTTCCAGGGGCAAAGGAAACACAACTTCTTAGTTATGCACAATAATTGCAATCCTGGTGGAACCAATGGTCCCAGTGCCTTGGGCATATGTAAGAGCTGTAAACACTTGTAGAGCTAAGAGTCTAGTTTGGGGGGGGGGTCTTCATGAAGTTTCTCTGTCATTAAGACCCACTTGCTGCCACCACCAACATTCACTGCTGTTAAATATGGGAGGATACAAATGTCAAATACCAGCACTTGAAGCCTACCCACAATCTTTATCCCCAGTAAGAGAAAAGAATCCCAGCTGGGCATAGTGGTACATGCCTTTAATCTCAGCACTCTTAAGGCAGAGTCAGGTGGATTTCTGTGCATTTGAGGCTATTTCTGGGTCTTGACAGCTCCCTTGCAGGAGGGTTGAGAAGGTGCTGAGTCAAACAACACAGACCCCAGGAGTCAGATGAAAGTCAGATGAAATCAGCAGACTCATTTATTTAGCAATAGGAGAACCTAATATACCCTCCCAGCACCTAGGTCTTTCCACCCATTGACATCACATGGCCACTCCTCATTGGCTAGGCAGAATCAGGAGCTCTAACACCACCAGGCAGATCCTCAGGTAGGCCTTAACTTCCCGCAGGAGGCCAACCTCACCTACAAAGCTAGTTCCAGGGCAACCAGGTTGTTACACAGAGAAAGTGTCTTGAAAAATCAAATAAAAAGAGAGAGAAGGAGAGAAATAGGGAGGGAGGAAGAGGGGAGAGAGAGAGAGGGAGAGAGAGTTTTCTACCTTGCTTCTGTGACCTCTTCCTGAAGCTCTGGGGAAAATTGGTATTTTGGAAATTAGTATTTCAAAACATTGGATTGTCTTGACACAGGGCACAGTAAACAGTCAAAAAACCATGTTACCAAGACCTGTTTCTGTGAATCCCTGTGGTAAATGACAAGAGTCAACACTGCCCAAACAACTGTCAATATGCACTTGTTCTGAATGAATGTTTAGCTGAGACCTTGACTGAGTTCTCAATACAGGAGCCTCTCATCTCGAATCCTTGCACTACTAGATGGTAATGTAAATGAGAAAAGGATTCCTTTGACATTTGAAATTTAAGCTTCAACTCAAAACAATTAGCTCTCTCACAAATGTAAAAACAGAATTTCAGGTTATCTATTTTGCTTTCATGGTGCTGGTTTGTCTTTAAAATGATGATAATCATGTGGGTTTTTTTCCCTCACTCTTTTCAGGGTCCCATGTTTCCCAGGCTACCCTTGAACTCACTATGAGACTTTGAATTTCTGGTTCTCCTGCTTCTTACCTCCCATGGGTTAAGGTTACAGGCATGCATTATCATACCTGGCTTTCCATGATGTTGGCAACCAATCCTAGTCCATTGTGTGTGATAGACAAGCACTCTTCCAAGCGAGCTACACTCCCAACCTGACAATACCCACTCCTTTTTAATAAATTTTACACTTAACATGGTTCATATGAAAATTAAATACAATGATATAAAAAGATGTCTTGGAAACTCTGGTTTTATGCATTTAAATTAGGAATACCAAACATCAGATTAGACCCAGGTTTGTATTATCCTTCTGCTGTTGGTTATAGTTGGTGAAAACTGCAATTGGGCCAGTTTCCAAGTTATGTGAGCTTCAGCTGTAACACTCAGACTACATGGCTCTTTCCTCAGGGGGTCATGATGAATGAAAAGGCACTAGAAGCATCAGGTGACTTTCTTAGAGCACTGACTCCACTGTGTTGTACCTAATTGTGTTTTCTCCTCTTTCAGAATAACCAAAAGCTTATATAAACTTTGGACATAGTTTTTCATTATAGACAGGCCAAGAACACAAATGCAGTCTTTAGCGTCTTTAGCATATAATAATGTGTTTGTTTTGATACATCATTTGAAGTAATTATCTTTGGAAGTCATTCTTTCCCTATAAGGTTATAACTTACCTAGTCCAATTCTCTTGGCAAAGCAGGAAATCTCATTTATAGTTTAATGTTTTCTATAAACGCATCTTAAATTATTCTTCCTATTACAACTTTTCAGTCTTTACAGTGTCTTCACTTTCAGTATTTTCCTTTGACCTATAAGTCAAAGCCTCCTACGCAATGCTGTGGAAAACCTACCTACAAATCCCCAAGGATCTCTTGACTAATCACTAATATACCTCTTGTAGTTACAAAGTACAGCTTTTATTCTGTTGCTCCCTGTCTAAGATTTTAAATTTGATATTATGTAAAGGCTCTTGATTACAGTTAAAAGGAAAGTAAAATTTAACATGTTGATGAATAAAGGATCTTCAACTTTATATATGAAGTTACTTTTGACAATCCATTGTTTTATTTTCCTATGAAGATACTCCAGACAGGGGGTCATATTCTGTCATCTGTGTAATAAGTAATGGAATATACTTTAAGATTCAAAATACTACCATGAACACATGCTGGGGTCTGTTAAAAAGAACTTTGATATCAATTTAATTCATTCTGTGGGTTTTAAAAATAGCTTTAAATAAGTTTATTACAATATATGTGATTGTGTATTCAATCCATACAGCATACTTTTCAAAACATTCCTTTGTTTTGTAGCTAACCTTGTTGCTGTCATGTTTGTCACAGGGGAATATTGTTTTGTCTCTCCATATGAACTCTTTTCTTACAACCTTCACAGCTATTCACACCAAGGAGGTAAAATACCTTGAAAATAAGCTGTTCAGGAGAAGGTTATATGGCTTTCATTCTGCAAGCCAGTCTCTTTGAAAAGTTTCATTTAAATGACTCTACTAATATTTATGTGTGGGCGTCTTTTTCTACTTCACAGTAATTGAAGGAACCTTCTGAAAGGTACCAACATTCAAGTGCAACTGAGTTAAGGACACTGGTAAGCACAATAGAAATAGAATTTATTAAAAAGGTTTTCATTTGAGCATAACTACAGTTTCCATGTACAACATTTTCCTATGAATGCATCTCCCTGTGATATGAGGAGAGAGCCAAGTCTCCATCTTCCCACATTGAAATGAATATGTACCACATTTTTATAGAATTTTGTGGTAATATGCATTTAAATGACCCTTGTTTCCTGTGCTTTTATGGAATTCATAGCCTTTTTCACTTTGCATTTGAAGGTATTTAACCTAAATATGCTTTGGATATTTTGATGCCAAAGTAAAATGATGGGATCCAAAGACAGGGAAATGATTGGCTTTTGACGACTTTACATGTCTGTTAGCTTCAGGGGCTTAAAAAGTAGCAGAGAGAATTTCCCAGTCCATATGGACTTCTATGTAGGTAAAATATAAGGACTGGCAGATGAGTTTCTTGAGGCCTCCTGTGTTGTATATATTAGAAAACCATATTAGCACTTGTGATGCATTCCTAAACTAAAGGAACGTTTAAAGTGACAGGTGAAATTAATTACCGATAATGAATAAAAATAATGTGGATTTTCTTAAAGCTCTAAAATTTACTGATAAAACAACTTTCCTTAGCACAATAAAATAATAATTCAGGCCTCCACCCACGTAAGGAGCCTATCTTCTGGTGTCCTATTTGGAGCCTCCTGAGCACTAGGGACTGCATGCAGGGGAGCCCATCCCCACAGACCAGACCATCCAGAGTCTGCCTGAGTTCTAGTCCCTCCTCCAACCACTGGAGGAGGTAAGCTTGGGCCTTTTCCTGGCCTGCCTTCTGGGCCCTGCTCAGAGCCTCCTGAGGCCTGGGACCTGAGCACACATGGAGGAGACCATCCAGGTGGACCAGCCTGCCCAGAGTCTGCCAATATCCTGGTCCTGCCTTCAGCCATAGGAGGAGCCTGTCATCCTATGCCCTACTCAGAGCCTCCTGGGGAAGGGAAACTGTACACACAGAGGAGCCCGGCCCAGTAGACCAGCCTAACAGATGTCTGCCTACATCCTAGTCCCACCTGCACCCAACAGAAGGGGAGGGTATAAGCACAAGTCTGTTTATGGCTTGACTTCTGGGGCCCTGGTCTGAGGCTCCTGAGGCCTGGGGACTGCATGCATGGGAGCCCTGCAAACAAGCCCATCTGGAATCTGCCTGCATCCTAGTCCCATCTCGACACACTAGAGGGGGTAAGCATGGGCTTATTTCTGGCCCACCTTCCGGGGCCCTGCTAGGAGCCTCCTGAGGCCAGGGGACTGCACACCCATGGGGGAACCTGTCCCTGCAGACCTGCCTATTTAGAGTCTGCCAGTGTCTTGGTTCTGCCTCTACTCACCAAAGGAACCCGCTGTCCGGTGCCCTGTTGGGAGCCTCCTGAGGACTGGGGACTGCTCAAGGAGTAACACATCCCAGCAGACCACCCCATCCAGAGTCTGCCCACGCCCTAGTTCCAATTCCACCCACTGGAATAGGAGAATCATTGGAGTATAGAACCTGCTTGCACCCACTGGAAGAGAACCTTGGTCCTGTAGCCACCAGAAGAGGGAGAGACCCCACCAGTACATACTGGAAGAAGGGATGGGTAGACAACAGTATAAAAACACAGTCAACAACAGAAAGATCAATATGACACCACCAGAATATTTTGACTCCACACCAGCACGACCTGAACAACTTCATGACAATGACAGAGACCCTAAAAGAGGAAATGTGAAAATCATTTAAAGAAATAGAAGAAAAGAAAAACCAAAAATTGCAAGAAACAATTCAAACAGAGAAAGCTTTGAAAGCTAAAATAGAGACCAAGAAAAAAAATCTGAGGGAATGCTGGAAATAGAAAATCTTGGTAAACAATTGGGAACTAAAGATGTAAGCATAACAACGGAATACAAGAGAGATTCATCGACCAAAGAAAACCTTAAGTCCAACAAATCCCTAACACAAAATATCTAGGAAATATGGGACATCATGAAAAGATCAAACCTAAGAATAACAGGTATAGAAGAAGCTGAAGAAACCCACTGTAAAGGTGCAGAAAACATATTCAACAAAATCATAGAAGAAAACTTTCTCATCCTAAAGAACAACATGCCAATGAAAGTACAAGCAGCTTACAAAACACCAAATAGAATTGACCACAAAAAAGTCCCCTCACCAAATAATAAAACTCAAAGCATAAAGAATAAAGAAAGAATATTAAGAACAGCAAAGAAGAAAGGCCAAATAACATATAAAGTTAAACCTATCAGAACTACACCTGACTTCTCCATGGAAACTCTGAAAACCGGGTCCTGGATAGATATTCTACCAACACTAAGAGACCACAATGCCAGACCAGACTACTATACCCACCAAAGCTTTCAATCACTATAGATGAAGAAACCAAGATATTCCATGACAAAACCAGATATAAACAATATTTATCAACTAATCCACCCCTACAGAAAATTCTAGAAGGAAAACTCCAACCTAAGGAAGTTAAATACAACACAATACCACAGGCAATAGATAATCCTACTCTGCCAACAGCCAAAAGAAAAATGGGGGGAAACCCACACATGATACAACCACCAACAACAAATCCAAAACAAGGAAGAATAGTCATTAATATACCTCAATATTAATGGTCTTAACTCCCCTACAAAGAAAAGAAAAAACCCCACAGGCTAACAGAATGAAGACAAAGACAGAATCCATTCTTCGGCTGCATACAAGAAACACACCTCAACTTCAAAGACTTCAAAGACAGAAGTTACCTCAGAGTTAAGGTTGGGAAAAGACTTTTAAATCAAATGTATCCAAAAAGACAAGCAACTTTAGCAAGCCTAACATCCTACAAATTAGACTTGCAACTGAAATCAATCAAAAGAGATAAAGAAGGTCATTTCATCCCAAGAGAAATCCATCAAGATGAAGTCTTAATTCTCAACTGCTGTGTACCAAATACAAAGGCAATCACATTCATAAAAGAAACTCTACTAACTCAAATCACACACAAATAGTGGGAGATTTCACTACCCCACTATCAACACTAGACAGGTCCACCAGACAGAAACTTAGCAAAGAAACAAAAGAACTAACAGAAGTTATGATCCAACTGGGTTTAATAGACAATTATAGAACATCCCATAAAAACACAAAAGAATATACCTTCTTCTCAGCTCCACATGGAACCTTCTCTAAAACTGACCACATACTCGGCAATACAGGAACCCTCAATAGGTACAAAAAAAAAAAAAAAAATTAGAATAACCCCTTGTATCTTATCAGACCACCATGCTCTAAAGTTAGAATTCAACAACAACACAAATTACAGAAACTCTAAAAACTCATGGAAATTGAACAGTGTTCAATTGCACCATTCCTGGGTCAAGGAAGAAATAAAGAAACAAATTAAAGATTTCCTAGAATTCAATGAGAATGAAGACACAACACATCCAAACTTACGGGACACTTTGAAAGCGATAATAAGAGGAAAGTTGATAGCATTAAGTGCCCACATGAAGAAACTGGAGACTAGTCACATTAGAGAACCAATAGCACAACTGAAAGCTATAGAACAAAAATAAGCAAACTCACCTCAGAGGAGTAGACACCATGAAATAATCAAATTGAGGGCTAAAATCAATAAAGTAGAAACTAGGAAAACAACATAAATAATCAATTTAACAAAGAGTTGGTTCTTTGAGAAAAATCAACAAACTAGACAAACCTTTATCCAAACTAACCAAAAGGCGGAGAGAGAACATGCAAATTAACAAGACCAGAAATGAAAAGGGGAAAATAACAATGAACACTGAGACTCCTCAGGGCATACTTTGAATACCCGTAATCCACAAAATTTGAAAATTTAAAGAAAATGAACAAATTAATAAATATATATCACTAACCAAAATTAAATCAAGAACAGATAAGCAATTTAAATAGATCTATAACCCATAATGATATAGAAGCAGTCATCAAAATTCTCCCAAACAAAAATAAAAGCCTAGGGCCAGATGGTTTCAGTGCAGAATTATACCAAAAATTCAAAGAACATCTAATATCAATATGCCTCAAATTGTTCTACACAAGAGAAGCAGAAGGGTAATTGCCAAACTCTTTCTACAAGGCTACAATTACCTCAGTACCCAATCCACACAAAGACAAAACTAAGAGAACTACTGACCATTATCTCTAATGAACATTGATGTGAACATACTCAATATAACACTGGCAAATCAATTCCAAGGATACATCAAACAAATCATCCACCATGACCAAGTAGGCTTTACCCCAGGGATTCAAGGATGCAGGGATTCAGGGATGCAGGGATGCAGGGATAGTGTTAGGTTTAGGCTTAGGGTTAGGATTAGGGTTAGGGTTATAGTAATCCAACATATAAACAAACTGGAAAAGAAAACCACATTATCATCTCACTAGATGTTAAAAGCCTTTGACAAAATTCAACAACCATTCATGATAAAGGACTTGGAGAGATCAGAGAAACAGGAACATACCTAAACATAATAAAAGCAATATACAGCAAACCAACAGCCAACATCAAACTAAATGGAGAGAAATTCAATGTGCATCCCCTAAAATCAGGAACAAGACAATGATGACCACTCTCTCAATATCTCTTCAATCTTATTTGAAGTTCTAGCTAGAGCGATAACACAACAAAAGCCAGTCAAGGAGATACAAAAAGGAAAAAGTCAGTCTTTCACTATTTGCAGATGATATGATGGTTTACATTAATGACCAGAAAAACTCTACCAGAGAATTCCTACAGCTGATAAACACTTTCAGTAAAGTGGCAGGATACAAGATTAACTCAAAGAAAATCAGTAGCCCTGCAATATACAGATGATAAAGGGACTGAGGAAGAAATCAAAGAAACATCACCCTTTACAATAGACACAAACAACATAAAATATCTTGCAGTAATGCTAACCAAACAAGGAAAATACCTATATATTAAGAACTTAGAGTCTTTAAAGAAAGACATTAAAGAAAATATCAGAAAATGGAAAGCTCTCCTATGCTCTTGGATAGGAGATCCACATAGTGACAATGGCAATCTAAGCAAAAAACAGTCTATAGATTCAATGCAATCCCCAACAAAATCCTGCACAATTCTTCACAGACTTTTAAAGGACAATACTCAACTTTATATGGAAAAACAAAAGACACAGGATAGCCAAATAACCCTGTACAATAAAGAAACTTCCAGAGCCAACGCCATCCCTGACTTTAAGCTCTATTATAGAGCTATGGTCCTGTAAACAGAATATACAGATAGACTAATAGAATCGAATTGAAAACCCTTACGTTTAACCCACACACCTATGAACACCTGATTTTTTTTACAAAGAAGCTAAAATTATACCTTGGAAAAAAGAAAGCATCTTCAACAAATGGTGCTGGCATAACTGGATGCTGACTTGTAGAAAACTACAGATATACCCATGTCTATTGCCACACACAAAACTTAAGTCCAAATGGATTGAAGACCTCAACATAAACCCAGCTACACTTAACCTCTTAGAATTGAAAGTGGGAGGTAACCTTGAACAAATTGGTACAGGAGACCACTTCATGAACAAAACACCAATAACACAGACACTGAGACCAACAATTAATTAATGGGACCTCCTGAAACTGAAAAGCTCTGTAAAGACACAGTCAACAAGACAAAACGGCAGCCCACAGAAAGGGGACAGATATTTGCCAACCCTGCATCTGACAGGGCCCTGATTTCCAAAATATACAAGAACTCAAGAGGCTAGTTACCAAAATACCAAATAATCCAATTAAAAACTGGGCTACAGGACTAAATATAAAATCATCAATAAAGGAATATAAAATGTCTGAAAGACACTTAAGAAAGTGCTCAATATCCTTAACCATCAGGGAAATGCAAATCAAAACAACTCTGAGATACCATCTTGCTCCTGTTATAATGGCTAAAATCATAAACATCAAACACAGTTTATGCTGGAGGCAAATGGATGGAACTATAAGAAATCATCCTGAGTGAGGTAACTCAGTCACAAAAAGACAAACATGGTATGTACTTACTCATATATGGATTTTAGACATAGAGCAAAGGATTACCAGCCTACAATCCACACAGCCAGAAAAGCTAGAAAACAAGAAGGATCCTAAGAGAGACATACATGATCTCCTGGAGAATGGTTAAAGGATAAGATCTCCTGAGCAAATTGGGAGCATGGGGGAAGGGGAGAGGGAGTTAGGAGAAAAAGAAGGGAGAAGATGAGGGGAGAGGAGGGCATGAGGGAGCAGAAAGATTGAGTCAGGGAAAGAATAGAAAACAAGAAAAGAGATATCATAACAGAGGGAGCCATTATAGATTTAAGGAGAAATCTGCCATTACGGAAATGCCCAGAGATCTACAAGGATGAACCCAACTAAAAATCTAAGCATTAGTGATGATGCTACTTTTAATGCCCTTCCATGATAATGAGATTGACAACTAATTTATATGCAATCCTAGAGCCTTCATCTAGTAGCAGAACCAGACAGATGGAAGCAGAACCAGACAACCACAGCAAACACTGAGCCGAACTCCTGGAATCAGTTGCAGACAGGGAGGAGAAAGCGGTCAAGAATAGATGGAGAAATCCACTCTAGTATGATAGCAGGAAACTAGCATAGGACTGACCCAGACTGAGCAGTCTATGGGGCCTCTGGTAGTGAATCAGTATTCATCCCTAGTGTATGAATGGACTTTGAGAGCCCATTACACATAGAGTGATACTGTCTTAGCCTAGACACATCAGGGAGGGCCTATGCCCTGCTCCAAATGATATGATAGACTTTGAAGATTCCCATGGAAGACCTCACCCTCCCTGGGTAGCAGAAAGAGGATGGATGGGGGTTGAGAGAGGGACAGGGGAGGTGGGAGGGTGAAGGAAATTGGATTGACATGTAAAACAAGTTTGTTTCAAATTTAAATTTAAAAAAATCATAAAAAATAAAATAATAATTCATTCTTGCAATTTCACTTGTTGTTTGGGCCATTTAGAGTTGTTTCCTTCATTGATATTGTACTTTGAGACCGTGGCTAAGCAAAAAAATCACCTTTTCCAACTGCAGTTAACATCTGCCAAGAGAATAATATGAAATTTGTCTCAGGTTGGCTTTTGATGATGCTTTCTATTTTTACAGCACTATCATACAATGACCATGACTAAATGGCCAGACTCTTTAGCTAGATTTGGTAGTTAGCCTGCCTTCTAATGTACAAATATAAACACAAAACATGATTTTGTTTCTAGTGGGTGGCAGATTTACTCATTTGATAAGCACAGTATTAATATGAGTTGCCAAGGATCAAAGTCTTCTATTGACTAATAAATTTGTCGTTTTGCCTTTCAGTATGTGTCTTTCAAAATTATGTGTTAATGAGACAGTGGAATGACTAAGTAAAGGCAAATAAGTTATTTCTGAAATATTTCCCATCTCTACCAAGAAAAGCACATGCACACGCACACACACACATATATACACACACCAAGTAGGCAAGAAGGGCCCTTTATTTATCTCTGACTTCATATCTATAGAAAATCTTTGTAATAAAAAGTTAGAACATCAGCAGCTGCAGAACATCACAACATTATATTAAACCTTTGAAGATGAAAGTTAATTCAGTTTAATTTTGTTAGCACACTTACTTTTGCTGTACCTTCTTTCATTGTTAAAACCATGAACTCCCATATATGTCAGTTGAATTTCTTAATACTGAAACAATTTTTGATTTAGTAAATAAACCAATTATTGCTTTGTACTTGAGCATAATTATAAAAGCTAAAACAATGTAATTGTAATAAAGTATTGGGTGAGTAAATTTAGAAATTGGATACTATTTCCTCATATGAATCTCATTGTATATTAAAATACAGATTTTGCTTTCTTCAAATGAAAATTGACTTTTCTATTCAGAAAATAATGTAAATTGGAAAGCATATAATTTTTATATAATAAAGTGAAAAATAGATAGCATTGAATGAATATTCAAGCATTCGAAAGCACAATATTTAAGCCACCAACTCTGCCTTTTAAGCAAGCATGTAACTAGAATTTTAGGGTCAAATTTTCCAGTTCTTACACTGCATAAAGACTAGACTCTACCCCATGACAAAGAATTCCAATTAAAAGACAAGGATTAGTGTAAAAACCATATGTTGGAAAGAGGAACAGACAAAATGGTCCAGTGATGCCAAGCTTACCAAGTTCATCTTCAGGATGATGATTCAAGCTTTAAATAGAGAGAGACTGAGGAAAACTGGAAATTATTCATAAGCAGTCCTGACGAAGGTCTAACATAGCCTCCATCCTTCAACATGCCCCTAAATTGTTAATCTGCAAGGCAAATTGGTACCTGGGTTCTAGAAGATGACCTGCTTCAAAATGTAACCTCTTTGTCATATGTAATGGATTTTCATCATGGAATGATCTGTCTTTCTTTTTTATTTAATTTATTATTTTACATGTCCATCTCAGTTCCCTCTCCCTCCCTCCTTTCCTTCCTTCCTCCCTCACTTTTACTCTCTCTGCCCTCTCACATGCACCCTAACCACCCTCCCTCCCCATCCCCCACCCCAATTCCACATGTAGGGGAATGCCATCCAGGTGGGGTCATGTAGATCTGACAGGTCATGTGAAGTAGGGACTAGGACTGCTCTCCTGTCTCTAGGTTAAGGCAGTATCCCTCCATGGGGGATGTATTCGCAAGGTCCTTTTGTGCACCAGGGATACATCCTGGCTCCACTGTCTGAGATGCCTTAGACTGCTCAGTCCTTCTGGCTGAGACCCATATTCAGGGGGGGGGGCTGAGTCAATCCCATGCTGGCTTTCCAGCTATCAGTCTGGGGGCCCATTAGCTCCTCCTTGTTCAGGTCAGCAGTCTCTATGTGTTTCTGCAACCTGGTCTTGTCCTCTCCATCTGCATTTGGATTCTAGTTCACTTCAGTGTTTAGGTATGGGTGTTTGCTCCTATTTCCAACAGGTATTAGATGAGGGCTCCATGGATAAGTTAGTCGTTGATCTCACTATCTGGGAAGGGCATTTATGGTAGTCTTTCCAGGGATGCTCAAATTGTTAGTAGGCGGCAGTCTTATCGTTCTCTATACCTTTCTTTCTTTTTTTTTTCAGATACTCTTATTTATATATATATGTGTGTGTGTGTGTGTGTGTGTGTGTGTGATACAGAGAGAATAGTGTTTACTGAATACTTGCAGTATGAAATTAGGAGAAAAGTGGATGATGGACAATGGGTTCCAAGAGAAATTGAGGAAGTTCAAGTGAGATATTGTATTTCACAGCCTAGGTTTGCTATGCATGTAGAGGATCAGAATTGCTAAGCAAGTAGATTTTTTTTTACCTTCAAGCATTTATCCTTTATTTTTTTATTTTTTTAATTTATTTTATGTAACAAAATCCATTTAAATGAACACAAACATTTATAGACAATATTTGGGAATTTGGGCATCGTTCTTTCCAAACTACTTACTGCTGATAAGGGGCGCTGTCATGGGGGATACAAAGAAGATTCAGAAATCCTGGCTGTAATCTCTAAGGCTGCTTTGTCCAGCTGTATGAATGTAGGATCACCTCATACTCTGTTTTAGGTGGTCTGGCTTGATCAAACCACATTAGTCTGGAAGGAATCCACATCTTTTCATTTTCTGTGGAAACAAAAATAGAAATCCTTTTCCCCAGTAACTTGTCCTTGAACTTAAATTTTGGAGTCAAAGCATTTTTTTATTTAATTTATTATTTTACATGTCAATCCCAGTTCCCTCTCCCCCCCCTCTTTCCTTTCCTTCCTCCCTCTTTCCCTCCCTCCTTCCCTCCCTCCTTCCCTTTCTTTTACCCTCTCTGCCCTCTCACATGCACTCTAACCACCCTCCCTCCCATCCCCCCCACACCAATTCCATATGTAGGGGAATGCCATCCAGTTGGGGTCATGTAGATCTGACAGGTCATGTGAAGTAGGGACTAGGGCTTCTCTCCTGTTTCTAGATTAAGGCAGTTATCCCTCCATGGGGGATGTGTTCGCAAAGTCCTTTTGTGCACCAGGGATACATCTTGGCTCCAATGTCTGAGGTTCCTTAGACTGCTCAGTCCTTCTGGCTGAGACCCATATTCAGGGGGGCCTGAGTCAGTCCCATGCTGGCTTCCCAGCTATCATTCTAGTGGCTGTTAGCTCCTCCATGTTCAGGTAAGCTAAGCTGTCTGTATGTGTTTCTGCCACCTGGTCTTGTCCTCTCCATCTGCATCTAGGTTCTAGTTCGACTCAGTGTTTATGTATGGGTGTTTGATCCTGTTTCCAACAGGCATTAGTTGAGGGCTCCATGGATAAGTTAGTTGTTGATCTCGCTCTCCGGGAAGGGCATTTATGATAGCCTTTCCATGGAAGTTCAAATTGTTAGTTGGGAGCAGTCTTGTAGTTCTCTAGACCTTCCTTTGTGTTCAGTTTTATCTTCAAACCAATATTGGCTCCCTCTTTTATGTTCTCTCTCTGTCTCTGTCTCTCTCTCTCTCTCTCTCTCTCTCCTGTCTTCTATTCCTAACCAGGCTCAATCTTCCTGGTCGCACATATTTTCCTTTCCTCCCCCTTGTTTTCTCCTACTTCTCTCTCCATTTGCTGCCCCCCCCACTTCCCCTGAGCTCTGGGGGACTTGTCCCTTCCCAGTTCTGTGAGGGACTTGATATGAATCTCTTATCCTAGTTTCTCTGGTGGTGTGTATTATAGGCTGGTGATCCTTTGATCTAGATCTAAAATCCATATATGAGTGAGTACATACTGTGTTCCTCTTTAAGTGACTGGGTTACCTCATTCAGGATGGTTTCTTCAAGTGCCATCAACTTGCCTGCAAATTTCAAGATACCATTAATTTTTCTGCAGAGTAGTATTCCATTGTGTAGATGTGCCACATCTTCATTATCCATTCTTCAATTGAGGGGCTTCTAGGTTGCTTCCAGGTTCTTGCTATTACAAATAGTCTGCTATGAACATAATTGAACAGATGTCTTTGTTGCATGGATGTGGATCTGTCTTTCAAGTAAGGATTCACTGTTTTTGGAACTCCAGGTAGCTGTGGTTTAGTACAAGGATACTTTATTCCTTCTTCTTTGAAGAGGAATGGTGTAGCACTGGTGATAATGCCTAGACCGAGTCAAACAGAAGTGTGGCTTGAAGTAAAGGAGACAGGCACAACATGAATGCAAAGATGTCAGGCTTCTGTCCCATTTTTCATTATATTATGTGACTGCGGAAGAGAGATTGTTGGATTTGTTGTTGTTGTTGTTGTTGTTGTTGTTTGCAAAAGCAGCTTCTAGGTAACTGTTACAGTGTACTGTATAGCATGGAGGACATTGCAAGAGTTCACCAGACTGTTCTGTCTTTCATTGTAAACTACAAGCATCATCACCTTGGCTTGTTGACTCTTATAGTGATCACCCCTCCCAGGACATCTAGAGAGAGCAAAACTGAGTATTGAAGCTTTTCAAATAGGGCTTTCCATCTGCTGTTAAGAATACTTTTTACTCTATCCTTCCAGGAAGCATTGCTCTGTGTCATATATATTTCATATGGTTTTAAACTTCCTTTAGTTTTCTCAAATGCTTTCAAATGAGTTATGTGACAATCTACTGCAAATGATAGCCTCCTCTTCTGTGAAGTAGGTCTCTTTCTATGTGTTTGTCATTAATGACACTCTTTTTCTTCATGTTTTCCTTTTCAGGTATCAGTAGGCACATGAAAAAATGTGTTTGTTTATAGAAAATATTTACCAAAGTAGTATATCAAATATGGATATCAAATCAAACAGCTTATTTGGAAAAAAACATCATCAAATTCTACTTAAAGTGTATGGGGGACATGCAGAGATTAGACACATGAACCAAGTACAGATCACTAGAAAAATAATTCTCTAGACATTGATCAAGCAATGCTTCAGAACGCTTTGAATTCTGTATTGGACCACCAATAAATTCTCCTTATTCATCTTTGTTGCCTATAACATCATCAAGTAAGTTATCTCTATACATCCAAAAGAGAAGCTGAGTTGCAGCAACTCCCTTAATTGGCCTCTGTCCCCAGTCTTTGCCCAAGGAAAATGTTCTGTTAAGATATTACCAAAATCACTGAACATACAGTGACTTTTGAAGCAGGCTAGAAAGCATAGGAAAAGAGGAGCCTGCATGGAGGCTGTAGGTTGATGCGATTGCAAGGCTGCCTTATAGTAGAAATGTAAGTGACTGGTCAAAGAGTAAAAAAGATCACTTAAACCACCTGGGACTAACTGTCCTTTGCTTCATTATAATGATACCTCCTAGTCATTAGCCTTGTAGGATTAAATAGATCTGTGATAGATCTGACAACTTGATATATCTTTAAAAACTATGTAAGAGTAGAGGTTCCTTGCCTTTCCTCTACTGCAGATCATAAACAAGCCCCTCTGACATTAAGTTTGCACATTAGATAAGATGCTCAGCCCCAGTACACTGTAGTCACTGAGAAACTTTTACCACATGGCTCTCGTGGTATAGATTCCCTTCCACTTTGTTATAAATACTTTCCTCTAGTCCTTTACAACTCATCCCTTTACCTTTTAACCCTACATCCCCCAGATGGATGACAGCAATTCTAAATACAATTTCCTTGGTTTTTTTCTTCTTTTGATTCTTTGATTATTATTATTATTTTTTTTTTAGAAAAATTTTCACTGAGTAATCCAGAAAGTCCTCAGTCTGGAAATCTTCCTCTTCAGTGCTTGCAGGTATACACCACCACATCTAGAATTTCAGTATTTGTCAGTTTTCTAATGTTTTCATCTTAAATGTATATAAATGATGTTTAAATGTCTTTAAATAGTAGGTGCACTGCAAATTTCTTTTCCACTAAGTGATTTTCCTCCAGAAAGTGACCCCACTTCCACACTTGATGGGAGACTATGACTCAGCATTTCTCTCCAAAAAAAAAAAAAAAAAAAAAAAAAAGAAGAAGAAGAAGACCACTTGGGGCATTTATAAAACCTTACTTGGTTATTCATGTTCATATTAAGTAGAATAAATGCATGTTGAGGTCTAGTCTTATAGACTTGTTTTCTAATTTATTAGTTAAGGGATTTGTGGTGGGTGTGTTGAAAGATACATATTTTTAAACACATTCTATTTTTTACTCTACCTTATCTTACAGACATTATGCTTTATGAGATTCAGTTCCATTTGTGGCTCAGATAATACTATGATTTTGTCTACCCTGTACTTCCTTGTAAACCAGTATCTATTTGCATGTCCATTGCTCAATTCAAGGAGACTGTATTGAAAAAGCTATCTCCATTCATTTTTTCCCTGAAAGTCTAAGTTTTAAAAAAAAAAAATGTATTTCTTTCCCAGGAGAAATAAGATCGGAATGGTTTCTCTAATGGCATGTCTTCACACTACCTCATAGATACCATTATTTCACTGTTTCTCTTCCTGGAATCTCCCTCAGCATAGTCTGTCTTCCCAAATCAGTGTTTTTAATTATTCATGATAAGTGTTTCAAAGTAGGATTAATGTACCAGCACTCAAAGTCAATTCCCCTGTTCCCTTAGGAATCTGTTGTTTCATATATTAGACTTAGTTTTTACGAATTATGTAGTGTTTCTGATTTCCTAAACATGACTTCTCAACATTTTGTGACTTTTTGTTACTATTTTACATAATGAGTATATGACCTTCATGCTGTTTCTAAAGTGTATTCTTCTTTATTATTTGGTTGGCTTATTGAAAGGAACCCACAGGAACATTCAACTCAAGAAATTACTATTTTGTGAAACTCATTATTTTTATACCTTGATTAAAGTTTGGTATTGTGCATACTAGAAATAAAGTGGACAACAGCACTGTATATTCAGTGTGACGTGGGAAAGAGTGATCTTCATTTTGGTCTTCACAGAGTTTCTCCAAAACTGCTAAAAATCTAATTAATTCACCAAGTGTACCAAGAATATCATCTCCCTTTCTGTTCCCCATAAACACTTTCTTTTTCAATTTTCAAACAAAAACGTAAGAAGTCATTGAACCATGTTTTTTAAGTCAGAAGCAAGAGTTCACAGCTTATAATTCAGGTTCTAGTTTAAATCAAACTGCCACCACATTACTTTCCTTTTTAACTACTAAGGTGTGAAAATTCATTCTCTATACTAAGTTATCAAGAACAATTGTTACATTTCTTTTTCAGTACTATAAAAGTTGACTTGTTTACACTGGACATTTATGTTGCTCAGGTTCCAGCTGAAACCAAATAATCTGGAGTCTTGATTAGGTGGAATACTGCTGGTGAACTTTTTACCGTCAACTAGAATGGCCCGCATACTATGTACCAGGTAGTTTGGCTATTTCCCAAGAGATCTATCCCAAGGTATTTCCAGTTGTGAGGAAACAAATTTCCCAGCATTCAGGAAGACTGTACAAAGAATTATGTTTCTGATATCATCTCAGTAAAAGCCTATGAAGAAACAAATTTTATTACACAATTATGCAGTAACCCCAAACTTTTTTGTCCTTTACCATATGCATAGGCATTCCTTTAGGTACCAGAAAAAGGAACAAAGACATGGCTTGCCATATAAGTTTATAGATTAGTTCAGGATATGAGTGGGTTTTATTAGAGGACTTAGGAAGGTCAGAGGGAAAAAAAGCTACAGCTTGCTATTTCTATAATTTGCTTGTTAAGTCATGGTGGTTCTAGTTATAGTTGGCTTAGATAGAAAGAGAAATAGTAGATATTTTTAACTTTTTAAATAAAACCATGTCTTCAGAATTGTGATACTAAGTAAGAAAAAAATGAACAAATGAACTGCAACATCAGTTACCTAGTCTAGAGAAACTATAATAATGTAGTTAGTTGTCATTCAGTTACATGGAGAGGTCAAAGTAAGATGAACAAAGCTGAGGTACAACAGGAAATATGTAGACCAAGAAAATTCCTGTATGATTTGTTGAGCTACCTTTCAAACGTACAGGAGGAGATGTTGCTGAAGCATTTGGATATAAAGTTGTTATTGACTTATTATGACATTATAACCTGATGAAACCTTTTGCAAGTTGAAAAAAATATAAGCTAAAAATACACTAAGTATATTTAACTTACCCACCCAATTAAAACATCTAACATTCTACTGCAAATGTATCATTTTCCACACCAATGTAAAATTGTAATGCTGTAATACTGTTAAATCAAAACTTCACAAACTATATGTATAAGTCTGTTTATAGATGAAATACCCAGGTTATAGAGACACCTAAAGAAGAGTGTTATATATTAAGATGGTATAGCTACTGAGACAATATGTAAGAACACGCATTTCTTACAAGGCTGCCCTTGTGTATCTGCTCCTACAATGCATCTGACATAATTCTGTGTTACCAATGTGGCTGAAAATGAACATATATGAATTTTTCAGCAAGGACACACATACACAAAGATATTAGATTGTCTCTCTTAGGATTTTAAAATGGTTACTTGGAGAAATCATTTTCCATGCCACAAAAACACATAGCACTGTAGAGAGGCTCAAGTAGAGAGGAATTGAGGTCTCTGGAAAATAGCCTGCACAACCCTGCTAGCTATCAGATAAGCTGCTTGGATACTGTGGCACTTAGCTCCATCTAAGCTTCCATATGATTGTAGTCATATCCTTTATATGAAAACCTTCCTAAACAAGCAAGCAGTCCACTGAGTCAGAATTATGTACTATCAGACACCAAAGCACAACATGTTGATTACTTTTTTGCATCAAGCAATTAGATTTTGAGGTGATTTGCTCAGCAGAAGGAAACTTAAAGCATAAATACATTTTATAAATCATAGGGTGCATCTTTAACAAAGTCCCAAACATTTAAATCCAAGGTACAGAATAGGCCGTTAAAAGGATCTCAAAAAGAAATATTAGTGAAATTCTGAGGCTCTGGAAAAAGATGTTAGCCACATCAAATGGCTCTTTAAAAGACAGAAAGAACTCAAAAGAAACAGAAGAAGTGTTACCAGGAACCAGAGGAAGGGAGATTATTATTATGAAGTTTAACAATATTGTCATCTGCATTGAAGTGGTTGGTAAGCATGGAATCTACAAAGGGGCAGGATGATATTAGCTAAATATATTTGCAGGTAGAGTGTGTTGGAGGTGATTTCCTGGCTTTTCACCATCTATAGAGAAATTGAGATGAAACATAAGAATTAAAGTGAGGGTAATAATGTAAATCAGCTATTCTGTGCTTATCATATTCAAAATAAAATGAATCTCTGCCTCTCAGAGACATATAATGCTACCAATAACAAAACAGTTTCTAGAAAAAGACATTATCAGGTCAACTTTGTTGCTGTAAAATCCTTTATCAAGACCTCTGAAGTGTATAAAGTATCAATCATAGAAACTTCACTAATATTAGAGTTAGAAAATGTAGATTACTGCTCTCCATTAAAGGGACTTGTAAGAATATCTGCTGTCTCTTAGCAGTCAATCAGGGACTACAAGACAAAGAAGAGTTTATTGTAACAAGATTTATTAATCAATGAGACCTTTATCAACTGTTTGATCCCCCAATAAAAGATATAAGAAACTCCCAAAGCTTTGAAATGAATTGTACTTGGAAGAATACAGCTAGCTTGGATTAAAAGTAGAAGAGATAATAGAAAAGTAAGAGATGGCTATGGACTTTGAAATTGTTATGGGCTATAAAAAGGCTGAAAAACTATCCAATTACAAGTAAGAGTCCTTTGCAGCAGAGCAGAAAGGATGGCTGTGGTGAGGAAATCAGGACCTTCCACAGCAGAAGTGTGAGAACGAGGAGTTTCCAAGCATGGGAGTTTAGTCTTAGGAGCTGGCAACATGTCCACACATGCATTTTGGAAATGTTTGAGGAAATTGTTCTGGTGTCCTATTACTCCCTACCTTCTGAAGTGGTGAGAGGGAGGGACACGATCAAGGCACCTATCCTGTGTTTGTCTAACCCTTCTCTATCTAGTGTGTTGAGGGTAATGTGTCATCAAATGCACAGTATATCCCATCTGCTAAAAGTTTACTTGAAGAAGTGAAAAGTATGATCTTAGTCTAAGGTTCCTGAGTCTGGGAAGCTGCCCAACAATAGAAAGTTATTCATCACAGTTCTACAGAGTTGAGAAATGTTTTTGTGCCCAGTGAAATCCACTTTCTGGTTCATAGATGATGGCTTGCTTCTTTTTTCTTCCTTGTGTGGTGGATGAAGTGATGGTTTCTTGTACATCTCTTTTAAGGGTGCTAATCCTATTCATGAAATTGTACTAACATCACCTTATCGCCTCTAAAGGGCTTCAGCTACTGATTATCACCTTAGTGGTGGATTTCATTGTATGCAGGTTAGTTAAACATTCCTACAAAAACAAATAGTCAAAACTTGAATTTTGACCTTCATTCATTGAGGAATAAAGTTTTGTAGAGTGTTATTAGCAAAGGGGTAAATGCATGTCATAGGTGAAAAGGCTACCTGCCAATTAAGGGCTAAAGGAGTAAATACAAAACAGTCTCAAAGATGGCTAAGGCATTCAAGCCTCCCAGGACTCATATATTCCTTCTCAAATTAAATGAAAATGGCTCCATGAGATAAACTGTGGGCGTTATGGGAAATGATCTATTCTAGAAGCCCACTTCATGAATATTCAGTGTTAATGCTATATTTGTACTCTTGGTTCACTACTTTATTGTTGTTCATTATTCATTCTTTTGACCATCCTTTTTAAAAATATTCTGTAATGTTCAAGTTGATAAACCACTGAAGGTTTTCCCCCCATTTGTTTGGTTATTTAGGTCTCATGTAGGCCTGGGTCTTGAAGTTGGCATTTAATAGGCATTGGGCTTCTGAATTTCCTATATACACCTGCTTGAGTGTTGTGATTACAAATGTTTGCTATGGGTTGAACCCAGAGCATTATGAATCCTAGGCATTCACCCTACCAACTGAACAACATCCCTAGCCCTTAGAAATTACTTCTTATCAGATGGGGTCTCAAAGAGATTAACTGAAAAACTTCATACATATCTGATTGGATTAAAGTTTCACTCCATCATATAGAACACATTCCCGGCACTACTCAGATAGCCAAAAGCCTGAGACCAGATAGGCCAGGTACATAGGAAAAAACAAAATACTATTTATTGTTCTGCTAAAGGTGCATAGCAGTAACAGACTCCTAATGACATTCTTCTACACTTACACTTACAGATCAATATTTTGTATAGGCATTCATTATGAGAGCACCCAGACAATGTGCAGAGAATAAGAGACCTTGGAATACTTAATCCTAATGGTATATTTCCATCATTTCTCTCTCCAGGGTTCAGGGTTCAGGGAATGCTAAGAATGAGAGAATAGAGAACACCAAGAAACAAAGAATTCTAAACATAGTAGGACCTGATACACAGAGACAATGGCAGCATGCACAGGGCCTGCATGGGTCTGTGCCAGATGGAATCCCAGCACTGAAAGAGGTAGACATAAGCCCAGGTCCCTAACCCAGAAGCTATCTCCAACTGATAATCAGTTAAATTGAAAAATTATTTTCTCCAAGGGAGTCTCACTAGGGAAGCAAACCATTCTCAAGATCAGGTCCCTTGACCCCCAATAGATGGTCAGCACAAAACAAACTCAGTGGTATCTTTGGAGGTTCTTTGTTTCATACTATCTTGTCAGGGCATATTTTATTAATCTTGCATGTCATTTGTTTTGTTTTGTTTTTTAATGAGATTCTTGGGTGTATAAGCATGTGGGTCTCTTATTCTCTTATGCTTTTTGGCGGGGAGCTCTTTTTCTTTCTTTCTTTTCTTTCTTTTTTTTTTTTGGTCCAGTTCGTTTGCTTCATTTTTTTCATTTTATCTTACTTCATTTTAATTTATTATTATTTTATACATTTCTGATATTTCTATGGTGAGAGGAAAAAAGGTATGGATTCAGATGAGAAGGGTGATAAGGAGAATCTCAGAGGAGTTGTGGGAAAGGAAAATGTAATCAGAATATTTTGTATGAGAAATCTATTTTCAATCAAAAAAGATAGAAGAAAAGAATACCAGCATGAATTTTGGAGTGGCTCTCAAGATCCCAGTTCTAACCAAGGAATTATTTGTAGTTGATATCTGCTGTGGGAGGGAGGAACACTTTTGGGTGTGGTTCCTTGTGGGTTCCCCATGTCCCAGGTAGATAGCCCCAAATACAAGCAACACTAGTTGGACTGGGTGTATAAAACATAAATAAATAGATACTGACCAGAGAATAAATGAGCATTAATCCATCCACCCAAGAAAATTTACAAGTTCAAAATATCCCAGGAAAATAAAGCATTGTGGAAAGTATACATCCTCCATACTTAAAATGCTGCATTTCAAGAAATCACAAGAAAACTAACAACAACAACAAATACAGCAGAACAATTGTGTGGCTTCCTGAATGGAGGACTCGATAAATCTGTCTGCACTGAATGTATTCCCATCAAAGCCTGTACAGAGCTGAAGCAGCCCAGTCATCAATTGATGGATGTGTTAGCATCCGTTGTCAGACAACTACTATATTGCATCTCCTTATCATTGTAAAATTAAGCAATAAGTGAAGTAGATCATACTCTTAGAGTTCCTGACATCATTATGTACATGAAAGATTACTGCCAAGCAATGCAATGCTTTAGAACAAGGGAAATTATTTCATATTATTGTTGCTAAATTATGAGTTCAAAAAAAAAAGAAATGCAAAGTTAGAATACCAGCATCTGAGTAGAACATTTTATCATTATGAGAACAAATATTAATAAGTCCATACCATGAAGGTCAGCATTAGTAGAAATCACATGGAAATGGGCTTCAATTCTGGCTTATCACTTATTAGGGATATCATCAGAAGCAAATAACTTCAGTGCCTTAATCTCAATTTATGAACTGAAATAAAGTCATTAGCCACCTTTCCACACCATGGCAGATATTAAACAAGTATTAAAACATCCCAAGAAAGGTACCCAGTTGGATATATTAGTCAACTTATGCATCTATAGCATAGATTATGTGTCTTAAATAATAGAAATGTGTGTGCTTGTGTATGAAACCTGTGTATTTGAGGCTAGCATTCTAGTGTCATTGTATCCTGCTGATGTCTTCCTTCCTGTTTTGTAGATGCACATATGGTCTTACTTTGACATGCGATGCTGAAAGTATGCCTTGCCTTTATGATATCATCTAAACCCAGTATCTCTCTTAAATTTCATCTCTAAACACCATCACTTTGGAAATTTTGGCAAGAGCAAATGAATATTGCTCAATATTCACAATATTGCACAAATATTTATTTCATAAAATGGGGAAATATTAGCAGAGAAAAAAACAATGGAATTTTAGCAAAGGTTGTGGAAAGTAATCATTAGTATTTAAACCAACTGAGGATAATATGAATTCTAGTAAACTTTTGTGGCCATTGTTGTTTGTCGTTCTACATAATACTATAAGAATATTTCATCACTTTCCAAAATTTATTTTAAAACTGTGTTCAAGATGGACAGATTGTCAAGTTTCCTGAGGGCAGTGATTGTGCCATATTCATTTTATAAAAGTTCTGATACTTAACAACATGTCGCAGGCATAATGCTCTTGTTAAAGATATTTGAAGCATGAATGATTACAATGTGCATTTGTTCAGTTACTTTTGATATCTGCAGTGAATGAATAAAATCAGAGAAGGTGGTAAAAAGAAGTCTGTAAAAATCAGACAACAGTGTAACCTGATAAAGCAAGGGAAATGACAATTTCATAATATCCAAGTCTATTTTTTTTTTAAAAAATTCTATTTTCTGTATTACAATCTTAAATTTTTATGCTGTTTGTTCTCTATAAAGAAAGGTGGTTGGTTCTTCACACTGAACCGGGCATACAAAAATCTAACTGTTATTGACAGAGAAGTTAGCAGGCTGACTTGGCTCTAGTCTTTAATGGAAATGCAATCAGCACTCTGTCTTTATGAGGGTGCACTGCTACCACCAAATATCCACTTAGGTGGTGAGGCCAAGGCAGCAGGCAGTAGTCCAAAAGCATTAGCATCCCCCAGGTGACAATAAAAGGATGAAAAATGCTCATAGGGAGAAGGATCCATTTCGAATTTCCTATTATTTTTAAAGTAAAAGAGAAAGTTGGTCATTTTATATCAATTTAGTCTGCTGAGGTTCTCTAATTTGACAATAAAGGACTTTATCATCATAAATCCAGTGAGAGCTCACAGTGCATTTGTTGGTTGAAGGATATGTTCCCCTGCAGCCAAACAAAAGGAACTCACTGGCTCCCAATGAAACGTTTCTGGAATATTTCTAATGATACAAAATACCGATCCCAATTAATCTCTTGTGTTCTGGTGTGTTTCCCTCTCCTGGTATCATTCTCCTTAAAATGTATGTGACAAGTCACCGATTCTGTTTGTATCGCCTAACTTTCCTATAAGTAGGTACCTCTGTGGCTACACATTCTGCTCCTTAGCTTGAAACCCCTTTCTCACCAAGTCATCTGGCCTTTCACCCAGATTAAGACCCGGTGTCAGGTTGCTTCCAGGTTCATGCCATTACAAATAATGCTGCTATGAACATAGTTGAGCACATGGATGTGGATCATTTTGGGTATATGCCTAAGAGGGGAATTGCCGGGACATGTGGTAGACTGATTAACATTTTCCTGAGGAACCGCCATTCTGATCTCCAAAATGGCTGTACAAGTTTGCACTCCCACCAGAAGTGGAGGGGTGTTCCCCTTTCTCCACATCTTCTCCAACATAAGCTGTCATTGGTGTTTCTAATTTTAGTCATTCTAGCAGGAGTAAGATGGTATAGCAAAGTTGTTTTGATTTGCATTTCCCTGATAGCTAAAGATGTTGAGCACTTTCTTAAGTGTCTTTCAGTCTTTTTGATTTCCTCTACTGAGAATTCTCTCTTCCGTTCTATACTCCATTTTTTTATAGTTGTCAGGGTTTTTATTTTTCAAAAATACAAATTGCCATGGTTGCCATTCATTTTTATATATATTAATTTAATTTTTTATTTGATTTATTATTTTACATGTCGATCCCAATTCCCTCTGCCTCCCTCACTTTTACCCTCTCTGCCCCCTCATATGCACCCTGACCACCCTCCCCTCCCATCCCCCCACCCCAATTGCACATGTAGGGGAATGCCATCCAGGTGGGGTCATGTAGATCTGTCAGGTCATTTGAAGTAGGGACTAGGACTGCTCTCCTGTCTCCAGGTTAAGGCAGTTATCCCTTATGGAGGATGTGTTCACAAGGTCCTTTTGTACATCAGGGATACATTCTGGTTCCACTGTCTGAGGTCCCTTAGACTGCTCAGTCCTTCTGGCTGAGACCCATTTTCAGAGGGGCTTGAGTCAGTCCCATGCTGGATTCCCAGCTATCAGTCTGGGAGCTTATTGGCTTCCACCTTGTTCAGGTCAGTGGTCTCTATGTGTTTTGCAACCTGGTCTTGTCCTCTGCATCTGCATTTGGATTCTAGTTCACCTCAGTGTTTAGGTATGGGTGTTTGCTTCTGTTTCCAACAGGTATTAGATGTGGGCTCCATGGATAAGTTAGTTTTTGATCTCACAATCTGGGAAGGGCATTTATGGTAGCTTTTCCACTGTTGCTCAAATTGTTAGTTGGCAGCAGTCTTGTAGGTCTCTAGACCTTTCTTTAGGTTCAGATTTCTCTTCAAACCAATATTGGCTTCCTCTTTTATGTTCTCTCTCTCTCTCTCTCTCTCTCTCTCTCTCTCTCTCTCTCATCTTCTATTCCTAACTGGGCTCAATCTTCCTAGTTGCATGTGCTTTCCTGTTCTCCTACTTCTCTCTCCATTCACTGCCCCCTCACTTCCCCTATGTTCTGGGGGACTTGTCCCTTCCCCCTTCTGTGAGGGACTTTATATGAATCCCTAATAATACACCTTGTATCCTAGCTCCTCTGGTGGTATGAATTATAGGGTGGTGATCCTTTGCTCTAGGTCTAAAATCCATATATGAGTGAGTACATACCATGTTCCTGTTTTTGTGACTGGGTTAGCTCATTCGGGATGGTTTCTTCAAGTGACATCCACTTGCCTGCAAATTTCAAGATTCCATTATTTTTTTTCTGCAGAGTAGTGTTCCATTGTGTAGATGTGCCACATCTTCTTTATCCATTCTTCAGTTGAGGGGCATCTAAGTGCTCAACATCCTTAGCTATCAGGGAAATGCAAATCAAAACAACTTTGAGATACCATTTTACTCCTGCCAGAATGGCTAAAATTAGTAACACCAATGACAACTCATGCTGGAGAGGATGTGAAGAAAGGGGAACACCCCTCCACTTCTGGTGGGAGTGCAAACTTGTACAGCCATTGTGGAGATCAGTATGGCGGTTCCTCAGGAAAATGGGAATTAGTTTACCACAGGACCCAGCAATCCCCCTCTTAGGCATATACCCAAATGATCCACATCCATGCAACCAAGACATGTGCTCAACTATGTTCATAGCAGCATTATTTGTAATATACCCCATTTTTAATAGGGTTATTTGGTGTTTTGTTGACTAGTTTCTTGAGTTCTTTGTATATTTTGGAGATCAGCCCTTTGTCAGATGTAGGATTGGTGAAAATCTTTTCCAAGTCTGTGGACTGCCATTTGGTCTTGTCAACTGTGTCCTTTGTCTTATGACACTTCTAAGTTTAGGAGGTCCCCTTTATTAATTGTTGATCTCAGAGTCTGTGCTACAATAGTTATGCTCAGGAAGCAGTCTCCTATACCAATTTGTTCAAGGGTACCTCCCACTTTATCTGCTAAGAGGTTCAATGTGGCTGGATTGATGTTGAGGTCTTTGATCCATTTGGACTTGAGTTTTGTGCATGGCAACAGACATGGGTCTATCTGCAGTTTTCTACACACCATCATCCAATTGTGTCAGCACCATTTGTTGAAGACGCTGTCCTCGCCCCATTGTATACTTTTAGCTGTTTTGTCAAAAATCAGGTGTTCATAAGTGTGTGGGTTAACATCAGGATTTTTCATTTGATTCCATTGGTCTACTTGTGTATTTTTTGTGCCAATACCAGGCTATTTTCAGGACTATAGCTCTATAGTAGAGCTTGAAGTCAGGGATGGTGATTCCTCCTGAAGTTCTTTTATTGTACAGGGTTGTTTTGGCTATCCTGGGTCTTTTGTTTTCCCATATAAAGTTGATAATTATCCGTTCAAGGTCAGTGAAAAGTTGTGCTGGGATTTTAATGGGGATTGCATTGAATCTGTAGATTGCTTTTGGCAAGATTGCCTTTTTATTATGTCTATCCTACCTACCCAAGAGATCTTTCCACTTTCTGGTATCTTCTTTAATTTCTTTCTTTAAGGACACAAAGTTCTTATTATATAGGTCTTTCACTTGTGGATAAAGAAAATGTGGCACACCTACACAATGGAATACTACTCTGCAGAGAAAAACAATGGAATCTTGAAATTCGCAGGCAAGTGGATGACACTTGAAAAAACCATCCTAAATGAGGTAACCCAGTCACAAAAGAGGAACATGTTTATTTATTTGCTCATGTATGGATTTTAGACCTAGAGCAAAGGATCACCAGCCTATAATTCACACCACCAGAGGAACTAGGATACAAGGTGGATTCTAAGAGATTCCCTCACAGAAGGGGAAAGGGATAAGTTCCAGACCACATTGGGAGGGGGTCAGTGAGTGGAGAGGGAACTAAGAGAAAGAGAAGAGGAGGAGAGGAAAGCACATTGGACTAGGAAGATTGAGTCAGGAGAGCAATAAAAGACAGGAGAGAGAAAGAGAGATAACATAAAAAAGTGAGCCATTATAGGATTGAAGAAAAACTGAACCTAAAGAAGTGTCCAGATACCTACAAGACTGACTCCAACCAACAATTTGAGCAACAGTGGAAAGGCTACCATAAATGGCCTTCCCTAATAATGAGATCAATGACTAACTTATCCACCATCATGGAGCCCTCATCTAGTACCTGTTGGAAACACAAGCACACCCCCACAACTAAACACTGAGCCGAACTAGAATCCAGATGCAGAGGAAGAGGACAAGACCATGCTGCAGAAACACATAGAGACAGCTGACTTAAACAAGGAGCCAAGGGGTCCCCAGACTGATAGCTGGGAATCCAGCATGGGACCAACTCAAAACCCTTGAACATGGGTCTCAGCTAGAAGGCCTGAACAGTCTAAGGGACCTCAGACAGTGGAACCAAGATGTAGTTCTGGTGCACAAAAGGACCTTGCAGGCACATCCCCCATGGAGGGACACTCCCTTAACCTAGAGACAGGAGAGAAGTCCTAGTCCCTACTCCAAATGACTTGACAGATTTAGATGACCCCTCCTAGATGGCATAACCCTACATGTGGAATGGGGGAGGGGATGAGAGGGTGGTCAGGATACATGTGAGGTGGGGGAGAAAGGGGAAGAGGGAGGGAGGGAGGAATGGAGAGGGAACTGGGATTGATATGTAATAAATAAATAAATAAATAAATAAATAAATAAATAAATAAATAGACCAGGTGTCAGTTAAACTACAGAGTGAAATCACCCCAGACAATGTGAGAGAAAAGTCCTTTCAGGCTACATTTCCCTAGATATTTTTGCCTTGGGCGATGATGCATTTCTTCTCATATCTTCTGAAATCTAAATCATCTTTTAAAAAGTTTATCTCCAGCTGACGGTGGTGGCACATGCAGATGAGCCTCTGTATTTGTGACTAGCCAGCAAACACAGTGAATTCCAGGAGAGCTAGAGCTATATAGTGAGACCCTGCTTAAAAGGAAAGAGAGACAGAGAGAGAGAGAAAGAGAGGTTTATCTCCTGGTTTTTGTTTTTGTTTCTGAACTTCTAAAGGACAAGGCTATATATTGATTCCCATACAGTTAAAGACACATTTTGAATTTATTTTCTGGAACTTAATTTCTAAATGTGTAATGCAGTAGAGTTTAATAAGTGGTTTAAAAGAAGTGCGAGCAAGTAGCTTTCATGGTAAAGAAGCATCTAACTCTGTAGGTCACCAAGTAAAACTTTCCATGGAGTATGACTTAGGGGAACATCTTAGTGGTTGGGCTATAACTCACCTGAAAAGGAAACAGATCAAGAATCCAGTAAGCACAAAAGACAAGTTGTCTCCATAGACGAGTTTACACTCACCACCTATTACTCAACTTCATAGTTATCAATTATGCTCAACATTCTTTTATCAGTTGATGTAAGGGGCCAGGGTTTCTCTCTAAACAGTGACCCCCCTCAAGCCAACATATTAGCAATGACCTGAGACAGATTTCTAGGCAGTGTACTTCAGAAGGATGTCTTTATTTTTTAATTTAGAAGCAATCTTATTTTGCATATCAATCCTAGTTCCTTCTTCCTATCCTCTCATGTCCTCTAACGACACCCCCATCCCACCCCTCATCCACTCCCCAAGGAGGGCGAGGTCTTCCACAAGGGATCAGCAAAGTCTGTCATATCATTTGGGGGAGGGTCTCCCTATGTATCTAGGCTGAAAGCATAGCCCTCCATAGGGAATGGGCTCCCAAAGTCCATTTGTGCACTAGGAATAAACACTGGTTCCACTGTTAGAAGTCCCACTGTTAGCCTGCCCAGGCCTCCTAATTGTCACCTACATTCAGAGGGCTTGGTTCAGTCCAATGCTGATTCACCAGTTTTATGACTGGGGTCCATGTGCTTCCATTTGGTCAGGTCAGCTGTTTTTGTGGTTTTCTGCAGCCTGGTCTTGACCCCTTTGCTCATCACTCCTCCCTCCCTGCAACTGGATTCTAGGAATTGGGCTCAGTGTTTAGCTCTGCATGTCTGTTTTTGCTTCTATCAATTACTAGAAGGCTCTAGGATGGCATATAAGGTAGTGATCAATCTCATTGTAAGGGAAAGGCATTTAAAGCAGCCTTTACACCATTTCTTAGATTGTTAGTTGGGGTCATCTTTATAGATCTCTAGACATTTTTCTGGTGCCAGATTTCTCTTTAAACCTATAATGTCTCCCTCTATTGTGGTATCTCTTTTCTTGCTCTCCTCTTTTCTTTCCCCGACTCAGTCTTCTTTATCCCTCATGTTCTCCTACCCCCTCTATTTCTCCCCTAGAAGGACAACTCTTAAGACTTCCAGAAAAGTTGAAAGTTACTTGAGGTAGAAAAATGCCTTTGGGATATCTGCAGCCCCCTTTGCTTGCAAGTACAATTCACAGAGTTGAGTCAGTCAATCTGAGACCATGAAGAGAACAAAAACATCATGATAAAGATGGGAAAACTAAAATAGGTAAGAAGTCATAATTTCTGATGAATCATCATGTCACCAAATCAGCCAACACTAGAATTATTCTCTCTGGCTGTTTTATATGCATGAGTAAATGTCTGCTTTCCTGAAATCATGGTTTTTCACAACATCCTAGTTGGTACAGTGTATTTGGTTGATGAGCAAATGTCTTTTGCTACCTCAAACATATATTAGAGGAACAAAATTTGAAACAGTGAATGATAAGGGGAAAGAAACAGATGTTTAGAAATAGCTTAAAGTTAAAACCTGGGAGAATTTCTCCCTATGGTAAGAGATTCTCTATCTTATGTACATGAAATCATGAGCATAAAATGAAGAAGAAAAACTAGCCTTAAATCAGTCTGGCTGGTTTAAGATAGAGTACTGACAGAATTAAAGAAGGAAATGAAAACAAATGTAAAAAAGAAAACTTAAAATGAGCATCAGGAAAAACTTTACCACCAAAGGAGTATACTGAAGTTATTTTTAAAGATATCATGAAGAGAAATCTTCCTTGTAAAATGTAACAATAGTCACAAGTGTTTTAGGGTAAAAAAAAAAAATGTAAGTTGAATGGAAAAAGGAATATAAATAAAAAGAATCAAAAGTGAAAAAGAATTCAGTTTTCTGTGATTGCAAGTGGCATGATTGCAAACATACCAGTGTGCATACACACACACACACACACACACACACACACACACACACACACATATATATATATATATATATATATATATTCAAAGGTGTCACCAAGGTAAAGCTGAGTAAATAGTTATAAAGTATAATATTAAATTATAGAAACCATCCAACATTGGATCTATTCAATAATAATGAATAATCCAAGAGAGACTCAAGAGAATAATCTTGCCCTAATAGTTATAAAATCAATTAAATACTCATAAATAAATAAACTCATGGAGGTGAAAATCTATAGATTAAACATTATAAAACATTGATAAAAACAAAAATAAAGTTATTAAAATATTCATATACTTTAAAAAGGTTTTTAGGCTCAGGGCGTTGATGACACATACCTTTAATCCCAGCGCTTGGGAAGCAGAAGCAGGGGGATCTCTGTGAGTTCAAGGCCAGCCTGGTCTATGGCGCAAGTTCCAGGTGCAAGTTCCAAAGCAATACAGAGAAACCCTCTCTCAAAAAATAAAAAAATTATTTTTTAAACAACTTTCTCCACAACTATTTCTGTTAAACTACCAGTAATATACTTTTACAGAAATAGTAAAATTCATATGGAATCACAAAATAAAGTATCTTAAGCAAAAAAAAAAAAAAAAAAAAAAAAAAGGAGAAAAAGTTTGGCTTTGAGGACAACTTGTGTGGGACATCTGCCATGCCATCCATTGCCAAGATGATCTGTCTGGCTGTGTGTCAGCTGTCACCTTCCTCCCTCACTGATCCATGTATGCACCCTGTATTGAAAACCTTCTGCAAAAGAGAAGTAGCTGCATTATTCTGCAAGATTCCTCAAACAAGTGTCTAGAAAAAACTGGACACATAATAATACGTGACTGCATAATATGTGACTACACAACTATAGTAATCAAAAGAGTATGTTGTTGCTATAAAAACACACACAGAATGGAATTGACAGTCCAAAGATGAATAAGAATATAGGGCATTTATACATGTATACACACAGTGTAATATCATCATACCCTAAAAATAAAAAGGAACACCAGGCTTGGTAGTAAAAGCCTTTAATTACAGGACTTGGGAGGCAGAGGCAGGGGAACCTATCTGTGAGTTAGAGCCCATCCATTCCACACTATGTACATGTTTCCAAACATCATTCCACATGTGATAAATCCGTGTATTTTTTTTATTTTATCATTATTAATTAATTTTTAAAGAATATGATTTGACAAGATGCATGAAGTTATGAGTTAAGTCAGAGGAGTATTAAGTAAATTATGGTATTGTTCATATTTAACAACTTTTATAAACTGTTGCTATGTAACTCCATCAGGATAGATGTAACTGTTATAAAAACTCTGACATCAAGATGAATGCTAAGTCATACTTGAGGGCTAGTGCCTGCCTATCCCAACTTTCAGAGGAAGATCTATATTCTCTTTAGCTTCTTAATTGTGTACACCAATAGAAAATATACTGACAAGTCTCTCTATTGTAGTCAACACTTTCAAAGACATGTTGACTAATATCTACTTTAATTTACTTTAATATTGTAATTACAATTCACAGATGTAAGGCTTCAGTGGCTTCCATGTTAAATTTTACATCCTAAAAGGTTTTTACATTGATTTATTCAGCAAACATTTGATGGGAGATGCCATTCTGTATATGTTTCTTATACTGGTTAATGAATAAAGCACTGTTGGCCAATAGGAAAGGAAGATAGGAGGGACTAGGAGACAAGAAAGAAAGATGAAGTAGTAAGGAGGAGTCAGGATGGAGAGCCTGGAGAGAACAGAACTGCCATTCCTCAGCTCTCGGTAAGACCACGTGGAAATACATAGAAATGGGTTAATAATGAAGGCAGAGCTAGCCGATAAGAAACAAGTAACCGGGCCAACAGAATTATATCTAATACAGAGTCTCAGTGTGTTATTTGGGGCTGGCACGGTGGGACAAGACCAGCAGCGGCAGGCAGAAAAACCTGTACTCTTACAAACATTTATTGGGTACTGATTCTGTTGGCGTCTAGAGAAAGAACAGTCCACAGAACAAGACATAACCCTTGCTTGTCATACAACAGGGGTTTCCCAGCTCTAGTTCTACTGTATAGTCCCTTAAAAAGATGGAAATTCAGTAATGCTGAGATGAGGATGCCATTTTTATCCATCTTTTAGTTAAGCTAGCACTGTCTGATAATACATCCTTAATAAAAGTGACATTCACAACTTCCCTAGCAAATACAAACTTGTAGTCTTAGTATCATAAGCAATGTCACCAGTAAACCAAAAAAATTAATTACTGTATTTTTATTTTCTCTGTGAACAATTTGTTTTATTGCTCCCCCCTTAAAAAGATCTGAAAGTCTAAAAGGTCAAATTTTAAGATTGCATTCATAGATAAAACAGTTTATTATTTGTCTACTTGACTTCCGGCCAAAAGGATGGGCTACAAGGTATATATGATGTTCCCAGGGATCTGTGACAGCAACTTCTTACTTACTTCTTTTTCCAGTCCTAAATCTCATCTATTAATTTGTTTTCTATGTGCTCTGTTCACTCTTTCTTACTTAGAGCTAATTCATTACTCTTTGGAATTGTCTCTCTGGAGTCAAGCTCCAGACTGAAGGAAGATGTTATATGGAAAGGAAGATGTTATATGGAAAGGAACATGTTATATGGAAAGTGCAGGTCAGAATTATAGATCAGTAAGGCATGAGTGTGGAATTTCTATTGATAGTGTTTAGATTTACTTTTACTGAACCATTCCATTCACAGATGTCATTCAGCCTACTAAAAATGCTTTCTTGTTGTATTCAAAGGTCATGTAGAATGTCAGTTTGTCTCTTCAAAGAGTGATGGAACAGTCGTGGGAGATAGAATAAAAATTTCCTGACAATTCATGCCCAGCACCAAATGGACAATTGCAAAATTAATCTCATTTTCCTAAAGTATTTTAACATTAAAAATGAGGGATTTATTTTTATTTTTCCTCAGCAAGAAGTGAATATGTTTTTATATTTCTAATGCTATTCTATGCAAAAAGTGAATATTCTTATCATTAATTAATCCTTTGTATAGAAATATGAATCATTTTCTATTCTGTTATGTAAATATCTTTAATATGATGCTGGGATATTTTAGACAAATTTTATTAATAAATTAATATCAACATACACATTATCTATTAGGAAACAGTTCTACCAAGAAAAACACATCCAAAGTAAATGTGTAAAAGGCTTTTTTGGAGGGAGAAAATGTTTATTAACCAGTTTCATTATGGTATGGTAATTATCTCTTTTAAAATATTTTGTTGTTGTTGTTGTTGTTCCAAGACACGGTTTCTCTGTGTAGCTTTGTAGACCAGGATGGCCTCGAATTCACAGAGATCCACCTGCCTCTGCCTCCCATGTGCAGGGATTAAAGACATGCACCACCACCACCTGGATTCTCTTAAAATCTTAATGTGTTTCCACAAACGACTTTATATCTGGCCCATTTCATTGAGCACAGAAAAACACAATGTCAGGGCTTATGTCAATAGAATGAGAGTGAAAAGTTGATCAAAGACCATAATAAAATCTACTCAGAAGTGTTTTTTTAACATAATCATTTTCAAGGTTCAAGCTAAACTGACACAACTGAGAGGAAGAGTTCCCTCAATTTGCAAGACCCTAAACTTTCTGAACTTGCCTAGGGATATGTTAACCTAATTTGCATTCACATGTACACCCATATTATAGTAAGAACCTGCCAAAATGTCTTCCCTTGTCCTAGAGAGTTAGGAACAAGAGAGACAGAGACCTGAAATGATGTTATTCTCTTCTATCTTAAAGCTACTCAACACACTGAGCAGAACCAGTGCACTGCTACCCTTGTCAATTCACTGCAAGCTTAGAAACACAGCCCCAACTTTACAATATGAGGCATTTTGAGAAGGGATTAAAAATCTTGGATTCTGGATCTGATGCCTGTTATTTGGTTAATATCTTTATTTGCGTACTTAACCTCACATTAAAATGAGTTAATTGCTAGAACCCCATAGTCATAGTAAATAAGAGTTGATTACTAAAAATGGCTATCCCTTTTGGAGGCAATTTCAGATCTCAAAAAGTTGGACTCCACCTAGCAGGGTGTTATCAGAAGTCTTCCTCAAGTGTTTGATGTGGTGCCCTCTCCACACCTGTGTGATTTGCTAAACTAAAAATCCTGAGTTGGAAGTCAGCTGTTTGTTTCTGATTAGTAAATATTGCAGTAAGTTAGTTGGCAGTACGTAATTGATTAATCTTACTACATTTTATTATTTACACTGAATTAAATTTGCTGAGATGGTAACCCAAAGTTCTGAGATTTCTTGCCTAGTTAACTTTTTTTAAACAGTGTATACAAAAACCTTCTTTTCCTTTGATCTTATTAAAACATATTGGTAAATGATTATTATCATGTATGACTTTTCTGAAATTATATTCAAATTTTTTAATGAACCCAGAATGAGTTTGGGCAGGATTGAAGACAAGTTGAGAATATTAAAAACAAATTATTGCAATTATTTATTCATTTTCCATGGGATGCAGTGCTTCCCACAGCACACAAGTAGAGGTCAAAGGCCAACTTACAGGCATAGGTTCTCCCCTTCCGCAACTTGGGTCAATCCATGGGGATTGAACTCCAGTTCTAAAGCTTGGCCTGATCCCACTGAGCCATCTCACCAGCCTTATTACTCAAGTTTTCTAAGCACTCATAAAACAGGGTTACTAATATCACTAAAGAGTTAGTCACTTACTTTCCAAAAGATTAATGATCTTGAAATAAACGATACAGTGTACACTGATGTTTGACAGTGACTGGCAAGAACCAAGTACTTTGGAACCATATTTTAGGGCTCTACTTAAGAGCCTTTCCCATCTTAATATTCCTGCACACCGGTTTACCCAGGGTAATGCTTCCATATTAGAAATAATAGAAGAAAATATATCCAAATGTTTGGAGTCTAGTCTTCACACATTCAAAATCCTTCTTAAATTTCAACTGTAATACTTCCAAAGCACTTAGCCATACATTTTGCTTAAGTCCTGTATTTTCCTGAGGTTAGTTACTCTTTTATTCATACAGAAATACCCAGTAACTAGTGTATGTGCTCAACTAAATCTGTTACATTAGCAAGTAAATGAAAAATTTATTAAAAGGGGAAATTTTAAACATAATGAACTTTTAGAAAGTTTAATACTTAAGGGGAAAAAATCCCACACTCCAATATTTATTTAATTTACCTGCTGCAAGGAAACATACAGCAGTCATGATTTACTCATCTTCTGCTGCAATCTTACTTAAATGTAAAAATCTCTGAGCTCAGGAATGTCAGGGATCACACAAATCTAGCCCGCCTACTTGCAAAACTATTGCAATGTGTGAAACTACTCTAATTGGTACAGATACTGCAAAATTTTAAACTCTACTGTTTTGTTCAGAAAAACAAGACAATAGTTCTGTATTATTTGAGTAACTAAATTATTTTCACTCCATCTCTTCTGGCTAGCTAAAGTCTATTAGACTAAACATCTAGCATGTTCCTGTGGGAATTAAAAGCAACTGAAATCTTGACTTGTGAGCTGAACACTCAAGGGTGTTGTGTGGATTTAAGACAACTCTGCATGGATCCTGATCATGGAAGTTAAAGCTCTATAGCACCCCCTGCAGGTTCAATGCAGCCTCCGTCTGGATGATTTATCAGTTGTGTTCTGTGTTTTACTTTATCCTAGGAACCTTTTGATGTTTTCTTACTTTATTTATTGATATATACCTTATAGGAAGGCTTAAATTAGCACAGGATAAGAAAACTTGAAAGTAGGGGATGATTAAATAAGTTTAATACTCTACTTATGGAAATTTCTTGTTTTATATTTGTTCACACTTGGCCTTAAACTTTATTATCTTTGACTCTGTGATGCTATAAAGGAGCAAGATTTTTTATTTACTCTGTTAGCTTGTTAGTTTTTACATGTACTGGCTTGAAATGGTTTAGTGGTATTTTCTAAAAATCAAAGGTAGTTGATTTCACAATAAACAAGGTTTTATAAAAGAGGCCTGCTTGTCTCTTAGGTGTGGATGCAACTAAGTACCTACAGCTATAATTTCAGTTTGTTTCCATGGACATTTATCAGGTTGCATGACAGTTATAGAGCCTGATATAAGTATCTCATAAATATGAGCATCTTTTACTCCTTGTTGTGCCTATTGCTGCACCAATAAAACTCCAAATCCTGCTAGCTTATTATAGTGCAAATACGTTCTTTGTCTCCAGAAGGCTTCTCCTGTGATATTTCAGGTACTGATCTGCACCTGATAACTTTATTCTTTTTTCAGAGTCATCTCTGAATTCAGAAGAAGTTCACAGATCCAACTCATACAGGGTCATGACTGAATAAAACAAATGGGACATACTATACAATAGGTAGGGGTATTTGAGCACACTAGTGATTCCAAGGCACAAGAGCATGAACATTATTGGCAAGATTTTGCAGAGAAAAAAAATGTACTGTTAAAAATATTAAATCCCATGCACTTTAAAAGTAAGCAACAAAGTAAAGGAAATAACTGAAGCAACATTACACACACTGCATGGAACAGTTGATAAAACAATTGCAACTCCATTAAACAGATGTGGCTCACAGAAAACATGCTAGCAATCTCAGGTATACAATACACTTTCCCTCTGGTAAGTTCTCCATCAATAAGCAAGGTATGGTTTTGGCCTTCATAGGATCAATATTCTCCAAAGGTTTTTGTTTGTTTGTTTGTTTGATTTTTTTAAATGCAGAAAATAAAGTGGAAAAAAATTCACTACTGGTGCTTTTTTCTGTGTGTGTATATTGCAGATACATCATATACTGTGTAGATGTCCACTTACTACAAGGTGCATGATGCCTTTTTTATTCCTGAAGAAATGCTCATATCTCAAGACATGGAAGTGTCTAGCATGGAGCTTAATGATGTGGAAATAAACCCATCCATTAAATGACCTTATTTTTAAAGCGCTTCATGGTGATACACCCAATGAAAAGAAAATGGGAATTAGGATAGATACTGTTTTCTCAATTTTATCTGTCTATTTTCCATGCAAATTTGCCTACAGGACTCAGGCTTATCATCTCCTTCATATTGTTAGCATATTGTATGTCACTGGATCATCTTTCCTCCCATTTTTAGACTAAAAATACAGGAATAAGAATTTGAAATAGTCTCTGGAATTGGTTGCTTAGTGTACACCTTGCTATTCACAACTGCAGTTCACTGTAGGTTGTATCTTTTTTCTTATGAAGCAACATCTAGAGGATAGTTCACAACTATGTGTATCCCCTCACTTCAAAAGAGCACATTTTACCTTGTGGCTCCTCAGTAAAAACATAGAGATATCACTGTTTGTAAGACTACAGGGAATTTTACTAGCTAATCATGTTACCAAAGTATTTTCTTGGTAATTACAGCAGCAAAATGCTAGTTTGTATAAAATGAGATTTAGTTTTTTGGTTGTGCTGAATCAAAAATGAAAGAACGGAAATAAATATTGAAACCAGGTTTTCAATAATTGGAGTATAAAGTATATAAAAAGGATAAAAGAATGGCTCAATTTTGTGTTCCAAATTATGACTGATTCTTCATGCATAAATATGAACACATGCCATGGAGAGTATTGCTCACTAAATAACGACAGGTATTTAATGTTCATGGGTGGTAGGCAGTCAATCCAATCAGGAAAAAAAGGAGAGCTCTTTTCTATTCTACAAAGAAAAGGGGTATTATATGGAATTACCCATATAAGAAGGTGGAAAGAAAAAAATCCAATTATCAAGCTGCTGAGGCATTCTTTATATTGCTCTTTGACAAGTTATTTCTCTCCTAGTAGAGATTTTCTTTGATATTAGAAATCACCTGACATTTCCTAAATGAATACTGATTGCATCCAGAACCTTGGCTTATTACATTCTAAGCCTTAATGTCACAAATGTCTTGGAAACGGAAGTCTATCGAATAAATTGTAAGTCACAGTTTTAATAGTGGAGAGTATATTTGCAAATATTATAGTATTTGCTTGGTATTACATCCAATAAGGTATGAACCAAATTTTAGAGACTTTCTTTTTTAATTTAATTTAGAAACAATCTTAGAACAATCCCAGTTCCCTCTCCCTCCCATCCTCCCATGCCCCCACCGAACCCCTCCATCCTACTCCCCATCCACTCCCTAGGAAAGGTGAGGCCTTCCATGGGGGATCATCGAAGTCTGTCATGTCATATTTTTGTATGCTTTAAATACTATAATACATTTAAAAGAAAATTACATAAATGTCAACAGCAAACCAGTATAATTATATATATATATATATATATATATATATATATACTAATGTATCATCTATCATCCATTTATTACCTATCTATCAATCATCTATGTATATTATCCTTCACTTTTTATTAAGAACTGTCTTAAGTTATATGTTATTGCTCTTTTAATCCAGTGTCAAAAGTAGTAGGAGTATTTATTGCATCAATTACATAAAGTAATTTTCAGTATTGGTTGTATCTATAGATTGCAAGTATATGACATATATGCACATATTTTAGATATAAATATTATACATGTATGTGTTGCTTTAGGACAGTGTCTAACATTCTATACATATTGAATGAAGTTGTTAGTTGTTATCCAGTGAGTTTCACAGGGACAGAGTTTTTACCTGTTTTTGTTTGTTTAAGTACTGTGCCTAGAATTAAATTTCTTCATAGTATCTGTTCAATTATTATGTCATGAATGAATGATTAATTTAGCTGTCAGTTTACTGCTCACATCCTTGACCACAGAAATCAAGCTAACACAGCTCAATCAGTAAGCACACTTACTGATTCAATAGCACCTACTAATCCAGACATTTTTTTATACTAGGTGGGTACACATTTATCTTTGCTCTCTTATGTTTTCCAGTTTAACTAATATGCTAACTATAATCCAAAAAGAGATCCAGGGAATAGCTGTGAAAGGGAAGGCTGATTAAGACCCCTCTAATCCTTGAAGATCTTTTAGGGTTAACATGAAAACAGCTTCCAGAAAGAGTTTCCTGTAGCTGAATGAAAGGATTCTCTTAAACAAGTATATTCTGCCTGTAAAGCTAAGGAAATGTGCACCATAATTTCATGAGGGTTAGATGAAAAAAAAAAAAACATTATTTTCAATGCAACAATAAAAGAGTTCACCACGCCCTCAACTCTTGCCCAGAAGGACAGGATTTTACACCCTGCTAAAGGTTTTACTGTAGAAGAAAGAAGCTCACATTCTTTTCTTCCAAAAAAGAGTCTCAACATCTCTTTCCCATTCAAGCTGTGAACAGTTCCCAAATGGCTTGATATATTGAAACCACTCTGCAAAGCATGCAAATCAGGACTCAAAAGTCATCTGTGAGAAAGGTCAGGAAAGGAGTTGTCACAAAGGATTTTGCTATACCTTCTTTTGGTACTTGTTGTAATTAATTAACCTAAAACCAAAACCCTTCCCCCAACACCATTGTTGGATTAGAATGAAGTGTAAAAGTCATAGGCAATGGCATAGCTTTGTTTTAAAGTATTCAGATTTGTAGTTCATAAAAAATAACTTGTGAAACAAATACTTATGTTACCAGGAAAGTAGTAATGCTGTTAAATTGGTAAACAGAAGATTTAAGGAAAATAAAGTTTCAATATTAAGCATCAAATTCAATTTTAGACATATCCTTCAGAACATCAGAAACTTAAGAAAATTTCGTTTGATAGCTTTTGCATCTTGGAGAGATTGATTGCTAAGGCTAATATCCATAATCTCTGGATTAAATTGTCTCCTTGATGTTATCAGTAATCAATCAACTGGAGAACTTTAGACAATAATTTACACATCAGTTTTACTTTAAAACAGTATCTTGAATTTTAAGAAAATTGCCTATTATTTTACTGCCCACTTTCCAGCCTTCTCTTTTGGACAGAGAGAAGAGGCACACCTCACACCTTAAAATTAGTCAAAGTTCTTGCTACAATCAAAAGAACTGACCCTGACTAGCCTAAGTACAAAGGGAATATAGTGAAAGTTTGTGGGTGTGACTGAATAAAAAATAAGCCTGGGAGCTCATCTTAGAAAATGATCAGGAATCAAGGACCCCTTGCAGGTCTGGGGTACAAAAGCACATTATTAGGGAGAGTCTTGGCTGATGCTCACTGAGCAATGAGATCCCAACTGTCACTGGCATCACTCTCCAAAGATTCAAGGTCCTTGAGAAAATATTCAATTTCCAGTTTCAGGAATGTTCTTGATATGACTTCTTCCTCTACCTAAGAAAAGAAAATCAAAAGAACTATAGCTTCCACAAAGATTATACATGAGCGCTCCAGAACTACATTAGGATACTACGAGCGATAGAAAAATGAGTATTTTTTAAACAAGAAGCTTTTACAGCAGTTGAATGGATGACTTGATGAGTAAGAGCATTCACTGCTCTGGCAGAAAACCCAGGTTTCCCCAGCACCCACATAGTAGCTCACAAATACTTAGAATTTCAGTTACAACACCAATGCCATCTTCTGGCCTCCATGAACACAATGCAATCATGAGATTTGCTTACAAACACATAAAATAAAAAGCAGTAACTCTTAAAAAGTTACAATTTCCTGGCATATACCCTTAAATAAGCACAAACTGGTTGAGACCTAGGCAGGTTTTATCAGAAGATACCATGTCCTGTAGAGTCATGAGTGCTCACAGATATGGAGCAAACCAAATATGGCCAGTCTTTTTCTTCCTCATATGCAGGATGTGAGACTTTCTCTGAGGAATTAACTTTGCCAACCTTGCTTCTTCATCAATAAATACTCTCAAAATAGAAATTGTTTGAAGGATTAGCAATAGCCCACTTGGCTCATAATAGAGAATAAATGATAATAATCTGCAAAGATCTTCTACCCCTCAGCATCGCAATTAGCCCCCTTGCCATTAGTCCTCTAGCCTAATATCCAGCTGACACTTTATTTTCTAGACATGAAAATAGTATGCTTCTCATCAGTTTATTTGAAAGACCACAAACTGACCTTTATTCTGCCAGTTTTTTTTTCCTCTAAATCCATTTATCGCAGTTCCTTTTTAATGGCTACACAGTCTTTCCTTTAAATCAAGACCACCTTCTCCCATCAATTGTTTGAAAAAAAATTGTCTTTAGAGAAGTGATAACTCATCATTAACTTATCATCCTCCTGTCACAAACTTTCATTTATTTTATTGAAGGCAATGCAGAAAGAGATAGATGGGCTCTTATAACGAAGATTCTAGTTGCAGGAGAAATAATTTACAGGCAGACTCTACAGACAGAAACCCATTCTTATATTGGTGACTTGCATACCAAAGGAAGACTAAATGAATTTCATAACCAGGTATTTCACAGAAAGGTAGTGCTGATGAGACAACCCATAATTAGCTTAATTATCTGGAGCTTGTGGGTGTATTCATGCACGTGTGCATCAAGAGTCACTGGTCATCTGATTCTTTAACTGAAATAATGGATCTTCCTAAGTGCTAAGATTTCCAGCTTTGCCTCCAGCTAGCCTCACCCCAGAAGCCATGATGAGTGTTTAACAGAAAACTTATTCTCCCTGTAGCCAGAAAGATAAACAAGCCAGAAAGCTTGTATTATAAAACAAACACATGTATTAAAGAACTTAGGGAATTAAACAAAAGAAAAATCCAATTTATCCCATGGATTATTACCTCAATTATAGGTAATTAGCAGAGAAATAGATACATGTACATAAACTCAAGTTATCATTAATGGGAGGTGATAATTACAGTTTACATGGTGTTAGTATAATCTCATGTAATCCTTATGATCCCTTGAATGGATGTCAATTATCTCTTCTTTGCATAAACATAAGGTAGGTTAATACAGGTGATTATAATTTTTACTTATAACATTAATGGTAACATTTGTTTTACAACCTCTTAGCAGATTAAACTGGGCAGTAAGTCTTTGCTGTCATTTGCAAAATTGCATTATGTGTTAATATGCTAATTTGAGCTACATGCAAATATCACTCAATTTAGAAAGCAGCAATGGATGGCACATTGATTAGTTTATAATGCAAATATTTGGTTTGTAAAATGTTTGTTCCCACATAAGGTGTGTGATGTTAGATACTAATTTTTTTCTTTTCTTTTAGGCAGGTGACAATATTGGGCCTCTTGTTTAATGGGAACACATTAATATGTAAAAAGAAAATAACCCAAATTATGAAAAAACTTACATACCTATTATTTTGCTATCTACTTTATTTTTAAAACTTCTTTGTAATCTAGATTTAAATTCATACGCATACACTCATACACGTGCAACATGAAATCAGAAGGCTGTTATCAATGGTTGGAGGAAGAATAGCAGAAAGGGGAAAGTGGCAGTTAGGGAAAGGTGAAAAATTAAGAGAAAGTACAATGATATATATGTATGAAAATGGCATAGTAGGGAGATAAAGACATAGCTCAATTAGTCAAGAGTTTGTCATGAGAGCATGAGAACCTGAGTTTGATTTTCCAGCACCCTCATAAAAAAGCTGACATAATGGTGCACACTTAAAATCCCAGAGAAGCAAAGACAGACAGATTCAAGGGGCTTGCTGACCAGCCAGCCCAGCCTTCCTGGAGATCACCAGAGCCTAGTGAGAGATCATACCTCAAAACAAATGTGGGTGGCTCCCGAGGAATGACTCCCAAGGTTAAATCTGGCCTCCACATGAAAATATATACATATGAACACTCCCTCTCCACAAATGCATGCAAGCACAAATGTACACGCACATGCGCGTGCGCGCACGCACACATGTAAGAAGTACGGGTTTTTCCTCCCGCCGCCTGGTCTGGTCCTGCCGCTGCGCCAGCCCCAAACAATACACTGAGACTCTGTATTAGATATAATTCTGTTGACCCGGTTACTTGTTTCTTATCTGCTAGCTCTGTCTTAATTATTAGCCCATTTCTATGTATTTCCACCTGGTCTTACCAGGGAGAGGCGGCTGGCGGTTCTTCCTTCTCCAGACTCTCCATCTTGGCTCTCCTTACTACTTTCTCTTTCCTCCTTGTCTCCTAGGCCCTCCTCTCTTGCTTTCCTATTGGCCAACAGTGCTTTATTCATTAACCAGTATGAGAAACATATACAGAATGACATCTCTCATCATCTCCTCTTTTCTGTCTAAATAAAAAGAAGGGTTTTTTTAACCTTAACATAGCAAAATATATCACACAACAATTATCAAGTAAGAATCACAGTTAACAATATTTAGTCCATTAACATTTAGCAAGATTTAAGAAAATATTCCATCATCTATTCTATCTTTGTGTGTCTAAAGTCTAAGTAACTTATCTTTAAGCCTAACTAAGGAAAACTATAACCATAACTATCTGTCTTCAACTCCTTCAAAGACCACAGAAGGATAATATATAAACTCTCTAGAAATGACAGAGACAACACACTGCCTGGTCACCCGAAGTTCTTTTTGTAATCTTCCATCTTCAGCCCATAGGCCATAGTGTGTCTAGCAGACTCTTCAGCAAATTAGGAAACTTTAAACTGTCTTCTTGTATTGGCAGTTTGTCAATCACTTTCCTCTGTGTCCTGCAGACTGTTTGGCAAACTCTTCCATGAAGCAGGAACTCTATAGCAATGTCCTTCTTGAATCAGCATCACTTTTCTGTGGGTCCTGAATGTCCAGTTTATACAGCATAAAGTCAAACAGTCCAGACAAGAGCAGTACCTTGTCCAAATGGCTAGTCTTGCCATATTGGAAGTAACTTTATAACGCATTTCTTCGATGTCCATCTTCCATCTTCCTTTCTTGTTCAGGTAGTGTTGCCAGGAGCATTTATGTCTCACTGTCAAGAAAAACCCTAAACCATTTTAAATGCCATATTCTGTAGGTCTTTGAAAGGTTTGAAGAATGCCTATCCATCTCAAATACATCTCTATATATCTAGAAAAACTAACTAACTTAACTATAAGTTTTGACTATTATAGGTAACTATCTATAATCTGTACTAAATTATACATTACATTTCTAACTGAGCTATATAAACACAATACCTAAATAAAAGGAGAAATATACATATCACCTTATTGACCATAAATTGTATCAATAAATGAAAATCCATTCCAAAACAAAGTATTCATATCTATACCATAATTCCCCTTTTACCTTTAAAAAGAATATTGGTTATGATCATTAACCATTTAAATTAAATTAAACATTTAAATTAAAACAAACATTTATAAACAATATTTGGGAATTTGGGCGTCGTTCTTTCCAAACTACTTCCTGCTGACAGGGGGCACTGTCATGGGGGATCCTGAGAAGTTGCAGAAATCTTGGCTGTAGTCTGCAAGGCTGCTTTGTTCAGCTGTTTTGAATGTAGGATCACCTGGTACTCTGTTTCAGGCGGTCTGGCTTGCTCAAACCACATTAGTCTGGAAGGAATCCACAGCTTTTTATTTCCTGTTGAAACAAAAATAGAAATCCTTTTCCCCAGTAACTTGTCCTTGAACTTAAATTTTGGAGTCAAAGCATTTTTTTAAATTTAATTTATTATTTTACATGTCGATAAAAGTGTTACATGTAATTTTAAAACTTTATACAAAAGTATCTATTGTATTATTCTATTAGAATATAGTTCTAGAGACAGTTTGACTGGTTTTTGATGATGATATTATAAACAATGGTTGTCTCTATAAGATGTGCAAAGGAAAAGATAGTTTGAGCAACCCTAATTAAACTCAAGGGTAACAATAAACAAATACATAATTTAGCAAATAACCCAAAGCACATTCAGTTAAACTCCCCACTTAGCAGCCAACGAACTGTGCAAAGCCTGCAAAAGCTTGAGAGGGGGTGAGCAGCAACATTCATAACTCTGCTTCCGGAATACAGCTATGATGTGAGCAGCTGCCTCAAGCTCATGCCTCCATGACCTCTCCACCAGCATGGCCTGGACCCTGGAACTATGAGCCAAAGGAAACCTTTCCTTCCTTCATTTGCTTTTTGTTGGGTATTTGATCACAATAACAAGAAAGGTAGCTATTGGAGTGGGGCATTTCAGTGGATGTGTTTGTAGTTACCCAGGAAAGCAGCATTTAACCATTTGGAGGTCATGAAGCTGGACAGCAGTGCTGGTTGGGAGATCATCTAAAGAAGTTGAGGAAAGAAGCCTTCATCCCTCAAAACTAAGCAAGTCGACTAAACTGGACACTAAATTTATCTTAACGTCTTTTGATAGTGAAGGCGAATGAGAAGTCAGGACTATCTAAAAACAAAATGTATACATATTCATCTCCAGACTTGCTTTTTTTTTTTTCCCCCTAGCATTTAACTCAAACAGACAGCTACAAAAATAAGGTCTTTGAGTAGCATGTTGAAGAAATGTAAAACTGCAATTGTTTAAAAAGAAGTGGCTGTTATATAAACTGCTCAAAAGCTTTTCAGATGCAACGTGAGCCCTATGCTCAGTCTTCATAAAGTTGACTAAGGTAAAAGTTGTGAAGAGTCTTTGGACTTAAGGGCTTGGGAATCATACTTACTTGGACAAAACAGTAAAATGAGATACACATAACTTTTTAGTGGATTAACTGGCAACCATCTCCTTGTCCTTAGGTCCTTAGTATGACTATAAGATTTAAAACAGTTCTAAGTTCCTCTTCTGGAAATAGAAATTTTGATTAGGTTAAAGAAGTCAATTCTCATTATCTTTACGAAGGAAGTGCCTAATCTCTGCACTATAAATTCTATTTCAGATTTTAGAAAAATAGAACCCAATTCTATTTTATGTGTCCATATGTAAGTTCATCTAATGAACCTAATCTTGTCCAGCAAAGTTTTAAAAAAAAAACTGTAGTTAAGGCTAGCAAGGACACTCAAAGGCAAGTCAGTAAGTTCAACACTCATCCAGTGCCCTAGCCAGACTCTGAGGAAGTTAATAGAGCAGCTTTGCAGAATTTGAGTTTCTCTAAATCAATCTCATTTTACAGCTAAGGGATACAACTCCCCCAATCTGAAATTAAAGAATGTAGCCTAAATTTCACATCTACTAAGTAGTGAAATTGCAACCCACCGTGTCTGTCAAAACCCAGCCTCTCTTAACACTATCCTGCTACTTCTAGGTTATTAGTGCATGCTTTTAAACCATCCAAATCATTTCGCAAATTATATGATTGCATGGCATCCTGAATTTTAAGCCATCATTTGGCATTATAAAAGGTCTGTGGATTTCACATTGTGAAAGGTGGGAGTCAAAAGTTGAAGCCATATGTTTGTATAAGCTTGCAAATGCTCTCCCTCTGCTGTGCTCGCTAATCTTCCAGATTTTCTGTCTTACTGTTGGCAACACATTCCAGTTTCACAACTGGCCTTCATCACTGGAAAATGGCACTTGCCTTTAATTGTTTGTTTCTCCCAAAAGATCAACATATATCCTAGACAACGCAGACCTGGTACATCCTCTTTAACTCAAAACTGTGTGTATTAACCTCAGATACAGGAACAGGGATGGACATCAGCTGCTAGTGGTGCTAATAGACACGCATTGTCCAGAAGGGTGTAGCTGTTGTCATCCCTATTGTCACCACTATACCTAAGATGCTCAGAAACCCAGCTGCTCAAAAAGCAATATTAAAAAAAAAAAAAAAAAAAAATGCCAGGCACTATCAACTTAAAAACTATTTTTAAAACCCTTCATGTTTTTCATTTGCCAAGAATCTGTTTCCTGCCCCACAGTGTAAGTGTTCATTAAAACCAAATCATTTGATCAAGTTCAAGCCGCTTGTGTTTCACTGTTAATTCGAAACAACGTCTGCAACCACGTCATGAAAACAGAAATGTCACAGAGGCAACAAAGAGAGCTCACGGCTGTAATCTTTTCTCTTTTGCCCTAATTCCATAATTATCGTGGCTGACATTGTCGTTTATTTGGCGTTTTTCTGAGACAAGCTATTATCTGTGTTCTCATTGTTACTCTTAAAGGCTACTGATAATTGAATTCCTTTGTGTTTATGTTTTTTAATGTTCTGGATGCTGTTTCACACATATCCATCTTTTGAGCTGGGGTTGTTGCTTACTTGTGTCCAGTTATTTTTTTTTTAATCGTGATATTCTTTTTATCAAATAAGGGTAGAATGTGAATAGAATAAATTTTGATCCATTAAGTTTTATCTGGTTAATATAGAAATGAAATCCTCATTCTAAATTTTAGAACATCAGCCCATATTTTCTACTGAAGAAAAAAAAAAGGCATAAATTGCTGAGCACTTACACTCAGTTGCTGAATAAACATTATTTGTATTTCTTACCTCTGATATGACAGGCACTGTGTTCATCCCTGAGGCTTCAAGATGTAGTCTCTGGAAGGTGGAGTGGGGGGGAGGAGCTTAATCAGTAAGAGTTTCACTTGTGAATGTAATAAATTGCTGGAGATAGTAGGTTACACAAAGCGAAGGTACTATACACCTCAGGATACCATACCTAAAATGACTAAAGTGCTCAATTATTCGGCTTGTACATTTTGCCACAATAAAGCAAATTAATTATAAGGTCCTTGTGGAATTTACAGCCTAATAGAAGCCACAGAGAGGTACATTATTATCAATTGCAATACCAAACGCTTGACAATAATGATAATAATGATAATAATGATCTTTTGACTACTCTATGAACATAGGTAAAATACAGCCACCAAATTAGGGTGGGCAAGAAACAAGGGAGATTCAAAGAGAGAATAAAACTGGAGTTGAAAGGATGGAGTGGCAAGAGTGCAGACAGAATTCTAGCTGTGCAAGTAGGGATGCTGGTGGCACCTTTGATTTCTAGCCTAGTTATATTCTTCAAGCTTACAGAAGGTCTACATAAGGTTTCCAGGGTTTTGATTTTTCATTTGTCTAGCTATTGTTATATGCCCACACTATTTTGGAGACCTGAAAAAAGAGGATAAGGAGGGCTGAGCTATGAATCCCCTCTAAAGAGGATTGACAACATATGGAGACAGCCAGAAGGAAGGATTTTGAACACTTCATAGTTATTACCAGATCCCTCTGTGGTTACCAGGTTCTATCTGAAGGATTCATACCTTCATTGTCTGTAATGGAAACTACATTAAAAAGTGTGGGGGGCATAGAAGACAGAATAGAGAGAAAGAGAATGAGAGAGAGAGAACATAAAAGAGGAAGCAATTATTGGTTTGAAGAGAAAACTGAACCTAAAGAAAGGTCTAAAGACCTACAAGACTGCCGCCAACTAACAATTTGAGCTTCCATGGAAAGGCTACCATAAATGCCCTTCCCAGATAGTGAGATCAACAACTAACTTATCCACCATCATGGAGCCCTCATCTGTACCTGTTGGAAACAGAAGCAAACACCCACAACTAAACACTGAGACTAACTAGAATCCAGATGCAGAGGAAGAGGACAAGACCAGGTTGCAGAAACACATAGAGACAGCTGAGCTGAACAAGGAGGAGCTAATGGGCCCCCAGACTGATAGCTGGGAATCCAGCATGGGACTGACTCAGGCCCCACTGAACATGGGTCTCAGCCAGAAGGACTGAACAGTCTAAGGGACCTCAGACAATGGAACCAGAATGTATTCCTGGTGCACAAAAGGACCTTGGGAGCACATTCCCCATGGAGGGATACTGCCTTAACCTAGAGACAGGAGAGAAGTCCTAGTCCCTACTTCAAATGACCTGACAGATTTACATGACCACACCTGGATGGAATTGCCCTACATGTGGAATTGAGGTGGGGGGATGGGAGGGGAGGGTGGTCAGGGTGCATGTGAGGGGGCAGAGAGGCAGGGAGGGAGGAAATGGGAGAGGGAACTGGGATCCACATGTAAAATAATAAATAAATAAATAAATGTCATAATGAAAAAAAAAGTGTGGGGGGAGGACTGATTCAAGTTATTTTACCACAGTTGGGGTAAGTGACATCTGTAATCACAGGTCAAGATTCTTATTGTCAGCAACAGTAATACCATAGTCACTTTTAGAAGACAATGAACAACAATGTCATTTGTTGCATGCTAAGACTTCATTAGGTACAGACATCATCAGTGCATGCATCCATTGCATGATACTGTGTTGTTTAATCTCAGAACATATTTACAGGTATCAGGGTCAACAAGGGATAGCTCAGACTCATTCAGAACCTGGCTCCTGCTTTGGATACCAGGATGTGTCATTCAGAAATTAAAAAGAAAGAAAGGACAATGTCATGGGGTGGCCAAGTGAAAGGATGAGTGGAACACATAGTAACCGACTTTCTAAGAATGATCAGAATAACATGGGAGAAACTGGGGGATGTAAGTTCTTTATGTCAGGAGGATTATATAGCAATAGGACTTGTATTTCTGTGATTAATTGTATTATTCTATTTTAATGCATGACTGATATGGTTAAGCAAAAAGATTAATTATATGTGAAGACATATTTTGATCATCTCAGTATTAGAAAGTAATGTCTCTTATGAAATAAGATATGGTTCTACAAGGTCACACAAAAGTCCTTACAATAATCACCCAATTCACAAACTATGACTAGATATCCCAGTGCTTTAAATAATAACACATACTTGCACTAGAATTAAATATTTAAATATTTCATGTCTGGTAAGATCCACCATTATTCATATTATTTTTGTATGAGTCACTAAGCCCCTAAGTGAAGTACCCTATATTTTTATCCATATCAAAGCTAGACTCAACTGCACACTTGCTCTGATATCAAACCACATGAAAAGCCACCCATGCTTTTCTCTAAATCAATCACTTTGTCTCGTGTAACAGTCCTAATATCCATGCCCTGAAGCATTTTAAATATTCATGCAGACATGTTAAGATGCCTTTAGGTTTTAAGATAAGTGGGTTCTCTGTGTAAACTAAAGGAATTATTCCAGTTCCACAAAGGAAAACAAATCACCGAGAAAATCATAAATCTCGCATCTATAGTATTGCCCAGATCCTTTCCACATAAATGCTTTTCACTATACTTATGAGAATAACATAATAGCATAACACTTTCTGCATATACATCCCTCCTCTAATGATTATCAACTCGTTTGTCTTTTTGACAGCCATGAGTAACAAAGGGGGAAGCAATATGATTTCCCTTTCATAATTAGGAAACTGAGGAAAGGAACTCATAAGTAGTTTGCCAAAGGTCACAGTTTATCTGTAACTAAGATAAATTGGAGGTGGGGGAAACAGAGCAATATAGAAACCCACAGAAAATTAATCAGGGTTCTCTATCATTAAAAGTATTAATAGTTTGCTTCATTATTGAAAGAGAAAGGCTAAAGGAGTGTATTAGATGACAACACATTTATACTGAGGTCCATAGCACAATTGTTAAAGCGTCTGTAGATAGAAGCTATTCCACAGATATAATAAACCATGAAATTCCAGCTTAACACACCAAACCTGGCTTTTCCTTTAAGTTGGAGACCAGCAAAGCTGGGTGAGCCCCTTCCATGGCTGTCTTTCAAAGACTCACTCCTTTAAGCTGGAGACCAGAAAAGCTGCATGAGTGTTTTCTATGGCTGTCCTTCAAGGACTGACTCAATTAAGCTAGATACCAGCAAAGCTGAGTCTCTTCTGTAGCTGTCTTTTAGGGACTCACTCAGGAATCCAGAGCCTGACATGTGGAGCTGAGCTTTCTGGAGCAATTCATTTCTAATGTCTACGAAGAGACAATGGATATTGCAGATGGGATCCTGTAGGAATAGGTGCCAATTTTGACACTGGCTGGTGTCAGTCCTGATTTTTTTTTTTCAAATCCTGATTTTTTTTTAAGAGATCTCTCTTTTTAGAACCATAATCCATTTTTGAATGTGGCATTTTTTGACTTTTTTTTTTAGCTCTTCATGTATTATGAATATTAATTCTCTGCCAGATGTATACCTGGCAAATACCACATCTCGCTTTGTTGGCTTCCTCTGCATTTGATTTACAACCCCTTTAGCTATGCAAAAGATTTTTAATTTTATGAACTCCCATTAGTCTCCAAATGGAGGAAAGACCTAAATATGAAAAGACAATTTTGATCTTATTCCACCAAACAAAAGTTAACCACAAATCTACATTAGTATGTTCAGGCCACTATAAAAAAAATTACAAAATGAGGGGATAATAAGCAAGATACATTTCTTTTTTAATACTCTAAAAGTTGGTAATTCCAAGACTAATGTGTCAGCAGGTCTGATGTCTTTTGACTTCTTCTTTCTGGTTTATAATGAATGCCTTCCTTCTGTGGCATCTCATGGGATAAAGAGTACAAAGTTTCCGTTGGATCTCTTTTATAAATGTGACAATGTTATTCATGAGGAATCTTCCTTCACAATTCCATTTCATTCCCAAAGACCCCATTATCACTTAGGGGTGGAGTTTCAATATAGGGTTAGAGACACACAAGAAATCATAACCTCAAGTTCCCCAATCTAGGAAGGCAAGAAAACAAGTCCTAGGTTGTTTGAGGAAACAGGAAAGAGGGAATACGGAAGGGATGCAGGAGCCTATAAATACCCAACTTTCTCTACCAAGAGACAGCCAGAGAGTAAACAGGAGGCAAATGGACAGGTGCTAGAGAACATCAGTTTTATTTTTCCAAAGAACCTATATTTGATCCCAGGTTTGAAGACTGTTTAATTTTGGAGGTAGGTCAAATCCCTTAGTTTAAAAGACAGTTATTTTTCCTCACTGTATAATATAAGAGAAAGATAAAATATGATCACTATGATTTTATGTGTGAGTATCAGTTACTTGTTTTACTACTGTGACGAAAATACCTAAATTAAAAAAAAAAAAAAAAAAACAAACTCTACTGAAGGAAGGCAGGATTTCTTTTGGCTCCTAGTTTGAGGGCATAAGTCCATTATAGGGATGGTATGGTGGTAGGAGGGTGAGGTGAAAGGTCACTTTGTATCTATAGTCAGGAAGCAGAGATAGGCAAATACCAGTGCTCAACTTGTTTTCCCCTTTTTATTTGGTCCTGGGCAGATGCATCCATCAAATAGTATTGCCCACATTCAGGGCTAGTCTTCCATCTCATCTTTCATTAAATCTGTCCATAACCCCTAATAGTCCCCACAGGGACTCCAACCAGACAAATTGACAAAAATAATTAGTCACCACACTGGCTATCAATTTTTTTAGGATTTGTCATGTGAGCATTCTTTCAACTGTAGCTCTAACTTTTAACATTCCCTGATCAAAAGAAAGAATACAAGTCCCAATCCTTACATTAGACTATAGGAATGGAAGAAAACATGTCAAGTGACATTTAGAACTATGGGGTATAATGAGAAATAATACTTGCTTTGCTTCAGTTCTGATACTGTGAAAGATTAGAGAAGGATAAATCACATTGGAAGAAAATGTAAAGGTAGCAGGTAGGTAAATTCCTTAACCAATAATTACACCCCTTCTCCTTTGTCAAATCCTAGATTCGTCTTCCCTTCCCTTCAGAGATACCATTGTTGGCTACATATACTGTGGAAGGTTTAGATGCTGCCAGCCTGGAACACAGAAAAATAAGAATTATTCTCCAGGCCCTATGTTTTTACGACTTATAAATTGAAGAAGTAGAATATATAGCTTACTAAAAGAAGAACAAATAATAATAAAGTCTATACAGTGTCTTTATGGATGCACTTTGGGGACAATAACATCAGTCCTAAAAATGCCTATAACACACTTCACTGAGACTCATAAAACAAAGAGTGTTTGTTACATACTTCTCCATATACTGGGACCCTCCTGTGTTATAGCATTGTACCCTCAAAACTGAGCTATTAGTGGTTCTAAAACACATGTTGCTGATGCTGTGGAAAGAGAGCAGCCTATCAACCATCAGAGTACTCTTCAGGGTAAAGTGGCACATAGTTTTCTTTTAGTGTTGTTGTCAAAAATGTGAGGATGGAGGAAGACCCCTGACAGATGAAGTCACCTGGACACACTCATCTGAAACTTCATGTTTCATTGGAGAATAAATATTGTAAAAATTTACATTTTTTCTGTTCAGATTTGGCAGGGGCAGGATAAATACTACTGAAGGGGGGGGGGGCTTTCCAGGTTGCTTTTTAATGAACACATTTAAATGATCTCACCAATGCAGCTTTAAGATACTAATGAAGTGAATTTGTCCTTCATTCTGACAGGTAGAAAAGCAACGATAAACAATGATATCAAAGCCATTGCCTGATCTAAGTTCCAATAGACTTCATTCATCTAGTAAGCTTTTTGAACCATCAAAATGATTCCTCCCCTTGTATCTTATATAAATCAGGTTTAGATTCTCAGAATGCTGCTATTCTTAATGAACTGAAATCAAATCAGGCAAATTTTCATCAGCATTCAGCTGCTGTTATCTTCTGTCTAGAGACTATCATCAGTTTTTGAAAAGGTAACAAATACTATTTTGTTGAAGAGAGGACAGGAAGATATTTCTCAATAAAACAATTAACCCTGTAAGAGCCAGAGGATTTGTTTTCCTAAATAAAAATATAGCATACACACAATCTAGACATCTCTAAATTTTAGGCACTAAAATGCTTAATTAATTGATCCAAGCATGTTTCTAAATGTATCCAATCAAACATTCAGTCTCTCTATTCAAATATATCCCGGTCTTAAAGGTTTGAAGTAATTATGGGTCCTGTGTAGTTTGAAGACTATGTATACTAGATGTATAACATTGACATATTTTTAAAGTGCCCACGTCCCCAATGCATCTTCTTCTAAACTAAAAGGTCCAAAGTGGTTCCAGCCAAAAAGCTCTGAGCCTGAGCTGCACAGTAAGTCCCTAGTGAGGTTTGTAAAACCCATAATACCAGACCACACTCTAGACTCAAATAAACTAGAAAATCTCTGCATAAGACCCAGGCAGCAGTATTTTCTTACAACCCCTCCTAAGAGATTCCAAAGCATCAATAACATTGAGAAATACTGATCTAACAGATAATCACATGGATCTAACAGGTTTGTTATTTAAGAGAAGAATTTCTTTAAAATTTGAGTGAGGGTTTTGCTATGTAACCTTGGCTATCCTCAGACTCTCAGCTGTGTCCACTCCACCCATCCCCACCCATTCTCAAACTCCACTATGCTGGAATTGTGGTCATGAGCTGCCACACCCAGCTAAGAACATGAACTTTTGAGGAAAATAGATGTTTGGATTGCAAACAATCACAAACCTAATCTCTAGTAATTTTCAATTATTTTCTATGTCTTCTCAATGAACTGCATACTAAATTTTTTCAAGTGCCCTACTCCATTTTTAAAATGGAGATTTATTTTTATAAATGACAGCACACTTTTAATCAACAGAGTCTAAAATTAGAAGACACTGGCCTTTCTGGAAGGTATATTTGTGCCTCACAGCACCGAGCAGATTTAAGAAAGCCTTTCCCAATACATTGTCTCTATGCCCACTGGAGCTGTATAAGAGCCCTTACAGCTTACCTTTGCTTTAACGAAAGTGATGTGCAGAGCTGTGCTTTCTATTGCTAGCATTTCAAATTTAAACAATGGGATTTACGAGGTGTGACTAGCCAGAATGTCTCTAATGTTCAGGTTCACTCATCCTGAATCTTAAATAGGCTCTCTAGGTGCTATTTTAATCTGTGCAGAACCAATCACACACAGTTCACAAATAAGTGGGTCCAAAGAAATACACACAGTAATGTGGAGTGGGTATGGTTTCTGTCAGTGAAGACCATTGTTAGCCAGGAATGAAAATACAGGAATCCTGCAAAGAGATGAAATGCTTGTTATGATCCCTGAAGTGTGAAGGGAAGAAATGGGCAAAAAGTAAAATGAAAACTCTCCAGGGAGCTGCCACAAGAGAAAAACACCTGCACACAGAGATAGGCGTAGTAATCCATTCAACTTCTAACAAGCAGAGGCAGTAAGGGTCACAGCAGACTGCACAAATGTATTGACTCATCATGTAGGCCTCAGGCCCAGACCCAGAAGTGCATGCTGTTTTTTCCTCATCTACCAGACACCAAGCTGCTATCCCATTACTTAAAAACACTCATTTTGACACAACAAAGATTATCCATTCATCCCCTTCTTTGCCAGATTCCAACTAAGAACCTGGTTTACACATTTTTAAAAATCAACAGCAAAAATATACAGGAGCAATCGTTTTTATATTCTTTCCTGCCCCGCAGTTAATGCCTCTCTTGATTCTTTGATAGTTGTTCTAGCAGTTAGCAACTGTTGGATCATAGGTCCCCAAACCACCAGCTCACATCTTGGAAGCTCTGCTGCCCTCCTCCTAAGATAAGATCTGAATAATTGCTTTCTGTACATCCAGGCCATCTTCAGAGCCTTAGGTACCTTCCAATGAAGACAACAAAGCAGTCTGGTATCAGGACAATTTCCTAGGTCTAAGCTCAGCAGATAAGTACTATTTGGTAAGGGGGCACATCAATATCTTAATACGATCTAGTTGAATGAATGTCAGCCTTGGCAATGGGCTTATCAGTGCTAAGGATACATCTCAGTGGCAGAATGTTGCCTAACATAGCACATGGCCCTGATTTCATTCTAGCACCTCTGAAGGTGGGGATGGGGGACAGAGCACATTAGGAAAAACAATCCTAGTATTAGCCTGCTATTTGGAATGCAAGCTCACTTTGGATTTTTGCCTGATGAGGCTTTATATTGGTCCTGTAGTGATTTGAATGCGATGCCTCCACCCTCCCTATATTTGAGTGTAAGGAGTAAAGGTTTTCCCAATCCTGTAGCTTGTCTGGTCCCGTTTTTATTACCAGCCCCAAATAATACTTCTAGACAATGTATTAGATATAATGCTGTTGGCTAGGTTACTAAGTTTCTTATCGGCTACACTCTATCTTTAATATTAACCCATTTCTGTTAATCTACATTTTTCCACGTGGTCTTACCAGAGAGCCAGCTGCCATCCTGCCTCTCCAGACTCCTCCATCTTGAGCTCCTCAACTACCTACTTCCTCTTTTCCTCCTTGTCTCCTAGTCCCTCCTATCTTTCTTTCCTATTGGCCAACAGTGCTTTAATCATGCTAACCAGTATGAGAAACATATTTACAGAATGGCATCTCCCATCATTTTGGGTGCTTATTGAGTCAGCATTAGAGTGGTCTGGCCTTGTTGGAAGAAGAAGTGTACACCACTGGAGTCGGGCTTTGAGGTACTTCAAATGCCCAAACCAAGCCTATAGAGGCTTCCTCTCTTCTTCTGCTTGCTGATCCAGATGCAGAACTCTCTCAGCTACCTTTAACCAGTCCATGTCTACCTTGTGCACTACCTACCACGCCTAAAGCTCTGAAATGTAAGCCAGAACCAATTAAATGTTTTTCCTTTTTACAAGAGTCACCATGGTGCTGGTAAAGTCTCTTCACAGCAATAGAAACCCTAAGGCAGTATTATATTGCTTTTTTTCATATTTCTTATTAAAGTACACGTCTTTACAAAAGTTAAGGAGAAGAAGGGTATAAGAGGGAGTGGATGAATGAGACAAAGTAAGCAAGAGACAAGCTAGTGTGAGGACAATGACTTCAACTCCATAAACAATCTGTCTCCCCACTAGCTCAGCTAATATTCCAGGCTTACAGAAGATTTGCAGCCATGGGTTTATGCCATTCACAATCAGTTCCTCCATTTATCAATTTTATCTGGCACAGTAGTCAGCATGAATACAAATGCAAAGAAACAGGAATAATTGGATAATCTGAGACTGCTCCTCCTCTAGGCGGTAATGACTGTTGGCTGGAGTGCAGGTGCTTAGATGCACTAAAGTTCATGTTAAGCAGCATTGTATTCTGTGAGTCTATCAGATGCGCTAACTTAGGATTCTCTTGGTGGCATTCGGCAAATCCTGTCAATTCTATTGGCCTATTCAAAGAGCAGAGAATGGTTGGGCTCCTGTCACTAGCAACAGCTTGTCCTGGATGCATAAGGTTAAGTCCACACAAGGCATGCACAGATTGGAACGTTGAAAAGTCTGAGTCCCGTACAGCTATTTGATCATGGGTTCTGCCTCTTTTATACTATTAACCTTCATCCAATCCAATTGCTAAACTTGCTCCTTTTCATTTGGTCTCAAACTTAATAAATATTTTCAGATTACATGGTTTGAAAGACTGAAGTGTCTGTACAACTCTGACCAAAGATACTCCCAGGAACATTACTAGGAAGGGACTGGCAAGATGGCATTGTTTGACAGATAGTAAAAGGCTCCTCATATCCTTAAGCTATTGACACCCTAAGTGAAGAACTCACCTAACAAAATGCTACAGCTTTGCCTTCAAAAATCTTTCTTTAAAATATTTGTGCTTAAACAAATGAGTCTAAACTTAGTTGTCCTTTAAGGTACAATGAATTTGGGCCTTATCAGGCAGATCCTTTCCTGAAAGAATCTTTCCCAGGAAGCCAAGCAGACAGTTCCTGAAGAGTCTCATGACTTGGGAAGATAAATGTACCCAGAAGAGGGGTACTAGAGAAATGAATGCATGAGCTAAAAAATTACTGTTGTCTAATACACATTCTTGCCCTAAATGGCCCTGTGCCAGCTGTGAAAGAACATCACCTCCTACTCTCAGCCCCTCATCAGGCTAACTCAAATTCTTGTGTTCCACCCCCGGAGAAGTCTCACTAGGAGGAGATATGATTCTCATTCAGTGACAAGGAAGGCAGCTACGCCATAACTTCACACATTCTCTCTTCTTGGACCAGTTGGCACATAATCTCCTTTTAATTCCTTATTTATACCCATATATGCATTCAGTGGGAAACTAAAGTATATATTGATTTCCCAGTAAGGCTGTTCAAAGGAAAGGAGAAAACCAGGAGAAAGTTGGACTCGTTTGCTGTCCTCCTTCCTTCTGTTATCTAGCCCTGACTTAACAGAGTTTTAGTAATTAGCCTGAATCTACACTGAGTCATTAAATGCATTCCATTATACACTGAATTTCTTGACCCTTTTTCATAAAGGCTTGGTAATCTTGAAAAATCCTATCTTTATATCCTACCCTCACAAAAATAAAGACAAAAAACATAATTAGATTCATGACAACTACCTTCACTATTTTCAAAACTGTAGAATAAAAATTATGTTAAAATATTCACCATTTGATTATCTTTGAGTACATTTTATAGTCTGCATGAACTTCAAATTGATGTTATAGGTTAAATATCAGTCTGATCATTGCTCATATCTTTTATCAGCCTATAGAAATGAATCTCTGTCCTCACTGAGACAGACAATTTTACAAAACCCCCTCCTCTCCTAACTTTAGAAACCCATTCTGCTTTCTGACTTTAAAATGGGTTACTTTGGAAAAAACACTTAGACATTTTTAAACTGGCAACATTGTAATTTATAAATATAGGAGCTTAACTTAATATTGAAAAATCTCTGGTCTTGAACATCTTTGCTTCTACAGGCTAAGGTAGCAAGGGGCCAGAGGCACAAAGGGGTGAAGTGACCTGTGGGGATCAAGGCTTAATTTGGGAGTGGAACAGTGTCATTGGAGTATCTTAACATTCACATTATACCATTGAACAGATCTTCCAGAACAGCAAGAATGATTTCATTCCCACTCCTGTTTTAGTAACTTCTTCTGAGACATCTTATATTATTCTCATTTAAAAGGATAAATGCTTGAAGGGTATTTTATTGTTTATCAATGAAACTATCTATAGTTAAGCTAAGAGGAAGCAAACTATATCAAATAGACATTTTAAAAATTTATACTTCCCAAACGGAACTCATAGTTTCAATTCAAACTCCATCCTCTTGCATTCTTCATCTCAGTACACAGCAAATTTATGCTTCCAATTTAACAGAGCAAAACCTGGAATCCATGCTGACCTCCTTTAATTATATTGCCACTTTCTTGTTAAGTGATGTTGGCACCATCTTCAAATTCAATCTAGAATCAGCATACATATTATATTTAGAGCTAACAATGACTAACTTGCTAACTGCATCCCCCTCCCTCTCCTGCTCCATCAGCAATTCTACTCTCCTGCACTGTAATCAAAGATCTCTTAAAGAAACTAAAGCATTAATTAGATCATAATATACTCAACATCTTCCACTTACAGCACTTAGAGACTAAGTAAAGTAAAAGTATTCTTGTCAACTTATACAGCCTACACTTTCACATAGGCCACCTGACACAAGGCCTTCTGTTTAGCCTCATACTCTTGGACATTAACCACATTGTCCTCTGCCACTTTCCCCTATAGAATATCAAACCTGTTATTGCCTTATAAATTGTTACAATTCTTTTTTTATTTACTTTGGGTAACCAAGTCCATTTAAATGAAAACAAACATTTATAGACAATATTTGGGAATTTGGGCGTCATTCTTTCCAAACTACTTCCTGCTGGTAAGGGGCACTGTCATGGGGAGATTAGAAGAAGATTCAGAAATCCTGGCTGTAGTCTGTCAGGCTGCTTTGTCCAGCTGTTTTGAATGTAGTGGTCACCTGGTACTCTGCTTCAGGTGGTCTAGCTTCATCAAACCACATTAGTCTGGAAGGAATCCACATCTTTTCCATTTTTGTGGAAACAAAAATAGAAATCCTTTTCCCCCAGTAACTTGTCCTTGAACTTAAATTTTGGAGTCAAAGCATTTTTTTATTTAATTTATTATTTTACATGTCGATCCCAGTTCCCTCTCCCTTCCTCCCTCCCTCCCTCGCTCCCTCCCTCTCTACCTTTTACCCTCTCTGCCCTCTCACGTGCACTCTAACTACACCCTCCCTCCCATCCCCCACCCCAATTCCATATGTATGGGAATGCTATCCAGTTGGGGTCATGTAGATCTGACAGGTCATCTGAAGTAGGGACTAGGGCTTCTCTCCTGCTCTAGATTAAGGCAGTTATCCCTCTCATGGGGGGGATGTGTTCACAAAGTCCTTTTGTGCACCAGGGATACATCCTGGCTCCACTGTCTGAGGTCCCTTAGACTGCTCAAATTGTTACAATTCTTTCTTTTGCCTGGAAAAATCATGCTTTAGATATTTGCAGTCATTGCTTCATTATTCTTTCATTCTTCTCTTCCTAAAATATAACCATTTATGTACAGTCTGTGTATTTAGAATGCAACCAGAGTCAAGATAGAAGAAAAATTTTAACTGAGTGTTCAGTCACAAATAGTACATCCATACAGTCACACCCCTCCACTTAGGCTCAGGAGTCATCAAGGTAGAGAGGGGAAAAAAGATTGTCAGTGGTTGAGAGGATTGGAGGAAAGCAATGCCCTCTAGATACAAGACCACTGAACTCATGAAATTATAGTAGCTAAGTATTTTACCTGCAGAAAATCAAGCCAGCCAACATTCTAGTATAGAGGGGATGGGAGGGCTCATGATCCAACCTCTAACTGTGATGCTATTGACATTGATGGTTTCTGAGGGAAGAAGAATCAGTTTTATTTAAGGATGTGCCCTCTAGTAGGGTGAGCCACCCTCCAGTGAATGGCCCAACACCCAGAAGTGCACGAACATCATAAATTGGTATATTTAAAAACAAAAAGGACACGAAATCAGGGATGTAGAGGGAGGAATTAGGTATGATCAAAATGAATTAATTAACTACTACAATAAAATTGCAACCAAAGGCAAGGACAGGTAGCACACATTATAGGTCCAAATAAACACTGTTCAAGTGAATGAATCACCAATCAGTGTAATATAAATAAATGTCTATCTTACTTGAACTTTATCATTAACAAGTTTCATTTGTACACAGCTAGAAGTAGACTAATCATATTCTTCTACCCATAGCTCATTGATCCTCAAGCTTTGATTTCTGGAATTTATGTTTTCATCAGCTGAAAAGATTTCACAACTACCAACACCTAGGCATTACCTGAGTCCATCTTGTTAGAAGCAAACCCAAACCAAATAATTTAGAAGCTAAAAAACTTAGCAGTAATTCTGCCATGTAGATCAAAATGAGATGGGATCAGTACTGTTCAAGTACATTCTCAGCTACAAAGAGTGTTCAAGGCTGGCCTAGGATATGTGAATCTCTGTAAGAAAGAGGGGAGAGGGAAGAGATAGGAAGGGAAAGGAAAGGAAGGAAGGGAGGGAGGGAAGGAAGGAAGAAAGGAAGGAAGGAAGAAAGAAGGGAGGGAGGGAGGGAGGGAGGGAGGGAGGGAGGGAGGGAGGGAGGGAGGAGGGAGACAAATGGACTAGTGGTGTAGTTCAGTTGATAGAGTGCCTGGAATCAATCCCCTAGTGCTCCCATATACAGACACATGCATGCGTAAACATAAACACACACACATACACACACACACACACACACACACACACACACACACACACACACACAATTCCTAGAGCTAGAGACCCTGATCCTATATCATGGTCCTTCGGGTCCAGTCTTCTTGGCTGGTGTTTCAATGAATCATACTGTCTTTGTGGGAAACCTTTGGCAAGCTCTGAACTTAAGGTACTCTTGAGTCCCTTCTTCCATGTACCAGCAGCCATCATAAATGTGATTGCCATGGCCCTGAAGGGAATCCTCTGCAATGGTGACCTCATCTCCAACTATCTACTAGAAACCTTCTAAGATAAAAAGGGCAAATATTTTCCTCATCTGTCTCATGATACAGCCTCTTGTCTCCCTTGAAAGTAACTCAGTTCAACTGATCTAAACATTTAGCCTATTAGAACCTGAACATCTGAAATAGAAGCAAAACAATTTTATTGTCAATCTCAAACTGTCTTTGAAAATAAGCAGAAAGCCTGGCTACCTTGGATGGAGAAGATAAATATAAAAATAGAGGAAGAGATAGAGATTCAAAGTTCATTTTCTGGCCTGAAAAGATGGATAACTGGTTGGTAAAATACCTAACAGATGTAGTGTCGGATGTCAAAGTCCAAACCCTTGTTTTAAAAAAGCCAGGAAGTACTCTGATGCACGTTTGTAACCCCAGTACTTAGGAAGCAGTGACAGGCAGACTATTGGGGCTCATTGGTTGGCCAGCTTAGACTAATCTGCTGCAGACTAAATGAGACACTGCATATCCATAAGCAAATTGGACCACACTCTGAGAAATAATATCCAATGTTGAATTCTGGCTTCTATACACAAATACACATGCATGTGCCCTACCACCATATATATTTCCTGACAATTTGTTAAACATATCCATTCATGTGCAAAAGTGACAACATTACTAAGAGGTGTGTGTGTGTGTGTGTGTGTGTGTGTGTGTGTGTGTATACATTTCTCCAGAGGTAGAAAAAACCTGGGACAGACCCAAGAGTGCCATGTTGGGGGACTTACCTTGTCATTTGGTACACAAGCTGCTCAAACTTGAAAAGAGTAAACCATAACATTTAACTCATGGAAAGCTCTCTCCTGGTAATGCTGAAAAGTAGAATAATCCCTATGTAACTGGTGTGTTTATTATAAAGCAAAATGGTAAAAATGGGCTAAAAGACCATGTTTAAAGATGAGCCTCACCGGGATATTAGGTGTTCTGTTTTATCATTTTATCAAGATTCAGAAAGCTTCCTGGAGCTTCTCTGGGTAACTATTATAAAATGATAAGCAAAAGTATGTTGGTGTTAGCATATGTAAGGATGGGGCAGAAATATGGACTCATCTGAGTTTGGCAGCAGTGCCTTTAATTGCATTGATGTGTGGCTCCATCATTTCTTGAGAGCTAATTACTCCATTCTTTGTAAAGGAAACATTCCCCAAAACATCAATTTTAAAGATCAACATTTGATCTAAAGTCCTTAGAGAGCAGTGTACAGAATGATGCTGATCAGAACTGTGAGATGGCTTCAAACTTTAAAATATAGACAGCCATTTTCAACAAATTTTACAGAGGTGTTGTAAGTAGACATGGCTATAGCATGGCTACAAAATAGTCTCCTCCTGATATCACAAAGGGTAAGTGTAGGTTATCCATGAGGCTTTAAAATAAAATATTCTATACAAAAACAGAACATCACAGCAAACAGCAATAATCCCTTCAGTGAACAAATAATGACCATCTAGCTCTAATTAGATGACAGATATGAAAATTAAACTAACAAGAGTTTAAAATACTAATGGCATATGTGGACTCACGCACTGGTAGTTTTTTTTTTTTTTTTTTTTTTCATTGGAGTGACACAGACTGGGGTCATCTGTGAAGAAGGAACCTCAATTTAGAAAATGCCACTGTCAGATTGGCCTATATGCAAGTAGTCTGTGAGACATTTCTTGATTAATGATATATGTAGGAGGTCCCAGACCACTGTGCATCTCTGAGTTATTTAAGAAAGAAGATGAAAAGGCCAAGGGGTGTTATGCCAGTAAGCAATGTTTTCACAAGACCTCCTTCAGTTCTTGCCTATGGCTCTTCTTGAGTTCCTACCCCTCATGACAGACTATAAACAGTAAGTTGAAATAAACCTTTTCAAAGTCCTTTTGTGCACCATGGATGGATCAATATGAAAATAAGAATAAATAAATAAACCTTTCTTCCCCCAGTTGCTCTTGGTCATAGTGTTTAGCAAGCAATAAAAAGCAATAAGATGATTCAGACATTAAGAGAGGGATGGTATTTTTCTGGACCAGCGTTTAGCTTTATATTTCTTCAGGCTCTTGTTGTTTTATAGTGAACCCCGACCAACTAGATTTAACAAGGTGCATAGCCTCCAAAGTGTGGCACAACCCAAATATTCCAATACCAAAAGGGGAATAACAGGGATAGAGCAAGGAAAGACTGTAAAGGTGAGAGTGTAGTTTGTACCTAAAATACTAACGATGCTCTAAAACAAAGTCTCCACTCTTTCGTGCCCATTTTCCTCATCTGTGATTTAACCTAAGACAAGGAATAAGTGTGCAGTTAAAATGTAGTGGTAACAGAGGAGGAGGTGAAGAAATCCCTCACTTCTGGGAGGTAGTAGAAGGTGGATTTGGTTGTACTATATTTAACAGATTTTCCAATCATTTGGAGTGGTAGAACTTGAATACCAATGGATAACATCATATCCTGCTTTGACTTGTTCCACTACCCATCTACATAGAAGCAATATTAAAACGGGTTTATTCTTTCAGACCATTAGCAAACCTAGAGCTTCATACAAATATTCAGCCAACAGAAACAGGATACTCTCTACATCTATTAAGCAATTGGCTTCTCAGTCAACTGTGGGTTGTGCTCAGCATTAGTTGTCCCAGAATTAAAGTCACATTTGGCCCTGGTTTCTGGATGCTGGTTTCTGCTACTGGATAGGAGAAAACTGAGCTGGCCGCACACTGAAGGTCATACTCCGTTGACATATCAACTACAGAGAAGAAACAAGAAGCTCTCTAGGTGATTTAAGCCTAGAAATCTTCAATAGGAACAGTTAATCGCTAATAAAGAAGAGAGTCCACATGCCAGACTAACAGAAGGATATTTAAAATATACAAACTATATGCACATAGAAAGATGATGCTAAAAAAAATCAGAAGCTAAGATCTAAAAATAGAATTAGTAGAAATAAAAGAGAAGATGAGTCTATAAAGAAAAAACATTAGATGAGAATGACTTTCTTAAATGGCACACAGTTCAGGCCAGCAGCAGCAACCAAGAGGAACCTAAAGCAGGCATCACTGAGTTATACTCCCTACCACTACTACGGGTGCATGCGCACGCACAATAATAATACAGGATAGTAAAAGAGAGGGAGAGAGAGAGGAGGGGGAAAGGAAGGGAAAGAGGTGGTTGTGGAAGGAGGGAGAGAGAGCAGGGAAGGAGAGACAGACAGACACACACACAAAAACAACTCTCAAAGCCATCACCATCCTTGCAACTCCCTAGGTACCTTCCAAATGATAGAGTGTGTCTTGGAAACATAAAACACACCATAGACAAAACAGAAAAACAGACAAGTAGGAAACAATGGAGGCAGAAATATATCTAAGATCATCAAGAAAAAAATGACCAGAAGAGTATGTAAGAATTGAGAAAACAGAGATCTGTTTTACCAGTTGTAAATCCTCCCCCACACTGAATGTCTTATAGATTAATGTCTATATTCTACAAAGAGAAGACACAGGCAAGAGTGACTTGAAGTCCCAGTGTAAGGAGTTCTTTATACTATATCTCCATGGAGCTGCTGACAATTGAACAGCTGGGAA